>NW_005353692.1:286027-323017 GCF_000412655.1 Myotis brandtii | reverse complement strand
GCGGGGGGGGCAGGAGCATCTTGGCCAGGCACTGGGAGCCCAGCAGGCAAGGCAGAGGCGTTTGACTGAGGGAGAGATTGTGGACTTGACTGAAAACCAGGCTAACCCAGTGCCCTGGTGTGCTGACAGTCATGGCTGATGCCTGTCATCCAAGCCTTGTTCTCATGGTGCCCCTTTCACTCCCAAGAGCCCAGGTTTGGATGATGTGCTCTGCGATCACCCTCGTCCATGGGACAGAGGAGTTATGGCCAGAACTGAATGCAGAGGGCGGCGCGACGGACAGGGGCTTCAGGAAGGTGGACTTGGAGAAGGAGAGGCGGGCAGTGAAGGGCCAGGCTCGTCACTCTCCAGCCTGTTTAGGAAGGCAGGGTTGCTGGCGATGTCCAGGCCCAGCCTTGCAGCGTGTGTGGGTCCTGGATGGGTCCCTGGACTCATCCAATTCACCTCTTTTCCCAGAAGAGGAGGAAGGGCTAAAACAGAACAGCGACCTGCCAACGGCCACCCTGGTGCCTGCCGAACAGGGCCAGGAGCTGCCCGGGGAGCAGGCCCAGGCGCTCTGCTCTGGGACAGAGGACAAGGGACGACTCTGAAAGACGCTGTGAAGGATGAAGAGATGTCTGGGGTCTGGCATGGCAGCCCCAGGACAGGGGAGAGTCACAGACTGTCCCGTGGCTCTGGGCTGAGGAGGGAGGACAGAGGCGGGGGCGGGGCTGAGACCTGCGGAGATGCTGGGTGTGGGACCAGAGCTGATCTGCAGCCACAGCAGAGTGTGGAGCGAGGCGGTGGGCTCTGCGGGCCGTGGCAGGGAGGGGCCGAGCAGACTCCCCGCCAGTAGAACTAGGACTGAGAGAAGAAACAGGGGAGTGTGGAGGCGGAAGTAAATCGATAAAGTCTGAATCTTTTGTACGGTTCAGCTAGTGGTGAAATCACTGACAGGCAAACCCCAGGGACAGCTGTCACGCCCTCAGCACCTCTGTCCCAGCCCCTTAGCAGGGCTCAGGTGGGGGAATTCGAAGGTCCAAAAGCCTTCACCTCTCCTCGGGAGATGGGTGAACCGCGCCGTGGAGAAGCGAGCTCCCTCCTGTCCACGGCCTCCGGAACGGGTGTGCTGGGCAGCGAGCCGGAGCGACTCAGAGCCGGCCACACCTGTGGCTCCATCAGTCTCACCGCCCGAGTGGCTCTGGTGTGGTGGGGAGGGGGCTGAACCTGGTCACCAGGGTGGGGGTCCCGGGAAGAAGCCCAGCCCAAAGGCCCCAGTTCCCTGCCGCTAATCGCCTCCTCCCTCTCCTCCTGGCCATCAGATGAAGGTTCCTGCCTCTGCCACCTCCAAGGCTTCAGACCATGTGCCCTGACCTCACTCGGCAGGAGGCACAGCTGCATGTCGACCTCCTGCAATGGCTCTGCGGCCTGCACCCCACAGGCAGACTCCCTGTTCACAGGTCTCAGTGACCTCTGACCGTGGAGGGATGCAACAGATTGCATGCAGAGGACCATTTTAAAATCATCATATTTGATCCCGATGAGGTTGAGTTCAATATTTCAGTGCCCACAGGTAACCTGCAGGGAACAGCTCACCCACGTAAGCAGACGCGCCACTGCAGGCGGGGTGTAGCCAGTGCCCCCCGTCACCTGAGCCAGCCGCCCCACATTTCAGCACAGAAGCCCTGCACATCCCTCCCGCACCCACATGGCGCGCTCCAGTGTCTGACATAAAACCTCAATCTCCTGAAATAAAAAAATCACAAATAGTTTCAGTATATTTGAACCGAGCTCACATCTTTCTTCAGTGAAACTGCTTTGATGACGCCTGTTCAGATATCTGCAAATATTGAGAAAACGCCCACAGACACCGTCCCGGCTGCCACCGTCTCACAGTCTGCAGAAGCCAGCGTGCGACACGCACGCTCAGTGTCACTGCAGACAGGCACGTGCCAGGCGGTTAGACCCACGCCTGGAGGTCTGGCCCCTGACGCCAGCTCCAGGCTCGGCCCTCTCTACCCGGCGTGACCCGAGACGCCCAGGTGCCCTCGCTGCAGGCGCACAGGCTGTCCGGGCAGCACGGCAGGCGCACAGCACACAGCACAGTGAAGACGGGAAAGGGCAGGAGCGATGCTGGACAGGACGGGAGGACAGCGGCCCAGGCTCTGTGTCCCTGTCACCTTGAAGAGTGACGGGGTAAAGAGGTGAGTGTCTGGGCTCCACAGCTGCTCGAGGCCCTGAAACACTTGGGGTGCCCGGCTTAAAGGTCCCTGGGGAACGGGCCTCCGTGGGGAACCAGCACTCTGTTTGCGAAGCCGCAACATGCCGAGGAGAGCTGATGCGGCCGAGTCTGTGCCACGCACAGTCGGTGCGTGATGCCAGGTCTCCCGGGCAAACCCAATAGATTTGGTGTCAGCACTTCTTTATTAGAAGATTAACATCACTGAAAGCAAGAAAAAAAAAAAAAGGCAGACCAGAAATATCACATCTTAGGCAAATGAGCTGAAAATCCCTTCCAGCGACACCCTGTTTTTTCCACTCCCTTCTCAAGTCAGAGGACACCTGGCATGGTGTGGAGGTAAAGAAACGGAATTCCTGGCGCACACGGTTTCCTGAGGGCGCAGAAAATAGTGACATCACGGAAATGCGTGCGCCTCCAGGCCGGCCGGCCCGCGCCCGGTGCCCAGGTGAGAACACGCACCTTAGCTGTGAGTGGAAAAGCACACACGTGTCTCTGTGATTTGCTGGTCAGTCCCTGCCGTTTTCTGCCTCAAAGACAACGTTTTACGTAAATGCACGTCAGGTGCTGGCCAGGTTTCCCACCCTTTGGCTCACCTGTGCTGCTTGGTCATTCAGGAGGGGATGAAAGGATCCTTACCCAGAAAAAAAGAAGCCTGTTTGCATTTCAGGTCAAGGAACCTCCGACCCAGGCCTCCCTTTCCAGGGGTGAGACTGAGCAGCCTCATTTGTGCAGCCTTCCCCACGGTGGCGAACAGTGAGGCTGTGGCAGACGCGGGCGCAGGGGACCTTTGTCTTAATTAACAAGCGCGGTGAGAGTCAGGGAGTGCGGCCAAGCCTCATAAATCTGCTGAAAGAATCAAGACTCTGTCAGAGAAGCTTAACTAGAACCAACCGAGCCCCCGGAGAATTCACAGACTCCCCGCTAGTGGCTGGCACCCACTCTCCTGTCACTTGTCGGAGCTCCGCGGACACGGCTGTGCTCATTAACCAGCAACCCTCCTCTGGCCGATGACAGGTTTATCCCCGCTGAGCACAGAATCCAGAGATGATGAATTTACTCCTGCTGGTACAGACGAAGCTCTCCCCCGGGCAGGCACGGCGCTGCCGGCTCTAAGGAACTCGGGCTTCGGGTGATCACCTACCTTCATCACAGATCCTGGTCCTCGTGGTCGGGACAGCGCGGCACAGCCAGGGAGAACTGCTCGACGTCACTGGGAGGGAGAGGACAGGATGAGTGGCCATCCTCAGGTCAGCCGGCACAATGACAGCAGAGCACGCGGCCACTGTCACCAGCCAGACTCCATCCTAAACCACGGGGGAGTCCTGGGTTCAGCCACCACGTGGCCCGTCCTGTCCCCCAAAGGCCCATGGTACCCCATTTCCTGTAGCCTCCCTCGCTGCACCTGCCTCTGTTGATCCGGCTACACTTCCTGTCTCAGCCTCCCATCGTGACTCCCACAGCTGTAAGTTTTCTCTTGGTGTGAACGTGACGTGCCCCCAGTGTCGACTCACGCAGGCTGCCCCGCCCCTGCCAGATGTTTAAGTCACCTTTCCCCAACCACCCTTCTCCCACAGAATGGCCGAGACAACCTCAGGAAGGCTTGCAAAATACGTTTTCACAATCGGTTCAAGTTGCGGTGGAAGCTCGGGCAACCCTAACCCAGACAATATGTGCGCATGACACCCCCTTCTGCCCATCAGGGGCCCAGGCTCATTCAAGGCCCGCTCTCGGGAGCACCCCTGTGTGCTTTGGCCCAAGCAAGCCCCACCCACAGACAGCTTCCCTGCACGCTGTTTGGACTGTGCTGTTCCACTTGGAAATGTCCCCGGGGGTCCCAGCCACCCTCGGGTTTAAACCCGCTTCTCCCGACAGGCATCCAGGCTTCGCCTTCGTCAGCCGGCCAGACGAGCCTCTTATTCCCGGACTCAGAGCCGCTGTCCACTCTGCACGTGTCACACCCGTCACTGCCGTCTGCCGTCACAGCCCTACCTCTCGCCTCTGGGCCCCACAAAGCTGCCCTCCCTGGAACCCCGCAGGCCTGCACGTCCGACCTCTCACAGCCACTGACCGCCCGGGCCCAGCCCAGCGCACTCGCCCACTCACAGCTAAGGAACACGCCAAGTCCGCTGTTCTGACCCCAAGAATGTCATGTTTACAGACGCAGGTATTTTAATGAGAATGGTATCAGCAGCAATGCATTCTCACTAGTCAAGCATTATCGGGGTCATTTTTTATAATTTTCAGTGTTACTTCTAAATAAACTTCTTCAGACTAGTGTTCGTCTATGATAAACTATGCTGCGCAGCCTTAACGGCTGTCAGTTTCCTCTTGTGCTGAGAATTTCCTCCGAGTCTAAACGTTTCCTCTTGTCCAATCACAGTGCTCAGGACCCACAGAGGGTGGGCACTGCCAGCGCCCATGTGATGTCCATGGCTGGAGCCAATGTGAATCACATAGAATCTTAAGTTTAAAAAAATTAAACATTTTAAAAAGAGTTAAGAATTGAAGCATGATTTGCTCTTACAAGTGGCTCAGCGGAAAGCTGGAGTGCGCGCTGAGAGCTGAGCTCTGTGAGGCCCGAGGCGCTGCCTCACCCCCCGGAGCACACAGCCACCGAGAGGCCCGGCCCCACCGTGGGCCCCGCTTTGGACCTTCGACGTGACATCATCTCGTGTGACAAAACCTTGGGTCCTGACTATTGTCAGAGCAAAGAATTACCTTCAACTTCCTCAGACGATTCTCACGAGCCGGCTCTCTTATTTGGTGAAGGCCAGTGCTGTGACTGGGACTCCAAGCTCTTGCTCCTTGGCGGCCCGGTTCTCGCCCCCCCGCCTGCTCTGACGCCCACCTCCACGCCTCCCGTGCCCACCACTGGACTCCACTGTGACATTCCCTGTTGCTCAGAAGACGTGGCACCCAGCTGAGCAGCTGATACCTTGAATTTTACGTCCAATCTAAACCAGTTGGCTCCCAGGCCTCACCCACCCTTTCCTCATGTTCCCATTTCTGTGGGACCGTCACCAGCAGCCACCAGGTCTGCCTCCCCGCACCCCCGAGCCTGCCGACTCTCCCTGCACAATGTCTTAGGATGTGCCCCTGCCCCATGGCACCGGTGCTACTTCCCCTCTGCAGATCCCTTCTAAATTGATGCCCAGCCCCCCTCTCCCGCCACCTCGCCCACTGCCGCCGCCATGGAAAACCTGGCACTGCCGGGCCGCATGCCTCGCCCCACCTCCCGGTCTTAGCCCCTCTTCCCTGGGGCAAACCACGCTTTCTGACAGATCCTCACTATCGCTACTCCGGGCTCAGGCCTTGGCCCACACAATCCTCTCCCTGTCACCGTCCACCTGGTAAACCCTACCCTCTCCCAGGCCCAGCCGGTGCAGCGGTCACCAGCGCAGGCCTAGTCAGATGGACTGGACTCGAAATCCTCATTCCACCACCTCCAGCCGCTGTCCTCAGACACCTCACATCCTCTCACCGAGCCTGTTTCCTCGTCAGTCCTCCGTGCAGACTGGGCCCTGGCGTGAGGAGGGCTGGGAGGCTGTCTCGGGGAGCAGATTGGCGTCCCGGCACCTTTAAGAAGCTTTCTCGGACCTTCCCGGCCACACTGATGTCTTCCTGTCGACATCTGGGTGTGACCCGTGCACAACGGGGTTTTCTTCTTAGATCTTTCTTTAGTGTTTAGCTGCGGGTGCTGACCTGTCTCAGGGGTGAGACTGTGAGCTCCAGAGGACACTGTGTGCTCTGTCCTACGACCCGGTTTTGTGGAACTGGACTGCAGTGCATGTGGGCTCGGGCCCCGGCTGCTGAGGGCCATGGGTGAGCACCTCTCGCCCTTTCTGCACCAACAACAGCCAACCTTCCAAGTCAGCCAAGCAGAAGCCGGGCTGCTGGCCTCTGGCTGTCCCCCCGCCCTGGGTGTCAGGGTGACACGTGCTCTGATGCCAACAGCCCTGGACTCTCTGACACCCACTCTGACCACCCCTGAGCCCGGAGAGAGGGGCAGGCACTGCGGCAGCTCCTCTCTGAGGCCTGTGCGGTCACACGGCCTGACCCCCATTCGCCAAGACACGCTGACATTTCACTCCTGCTCCCGCCTCCCTCCTCAACTTAAGTAGGAAAAAAACACTCAAAATGAAAGCATTTGTGGTCTCTGCTCTGTCTTTGTTGCAGATTCAAGGGCTGGCTGTCCGGTGAGAGGGTGGGGTGCTCAGAGCAAGCTCCCGCAGGCCAGACCCCCGTCGCCCTCCCCCCCTTGGCCCCCCGCCCTGCAGCTGCTCCTGAGAGACTGAGGCTGAAACCATGTTCTTGATTCGACATCAGCTGAGATGACTGCTCATCGGTGTCACAGCGCCGCATGCACGTCCATAGGGGACGCAGAGGCCTGCGCCTGAGTCTCGTGCTCCTGGGCTCGACCTTTGCACCTGGGCTCGACCTTTGCACACTCCGAGATAAGTCCCCCCTCTGCACAGGAGCTGCTGGGCTGGGCGTCAGTGTGTACAGCAGCCCCTCCCCGCAGCCCCTGTGAGAGGGCACAGGACTTTGTAACATGGAAAGACATCGAACTCAAGGAAATGGCTGCACCCAGAATAGCTTTCCTGATGACATGTTGATGCAAATGCTGGGGGTGGGGGAGGAAGACGCACCACCCGCACCCGGGAGCGTATCTTCTCTGTGAAATGCGGCTGGCGTGGCGGGGACAGCGGGCCGGGCTGACCTTGAACATGGCACAGGGGCTCAGACATCCAGTCTCAGAATGTCCTTTCACCTCCTCTCGATCCCTGTGACAGGAGCCTGGGGAACGGTGTCCTGCCAGGTGCCAAGCTTTAGCGAGCCGTGCTCTGGCATTCCTCCAGCGCAGCCTTTCCCAGCGGCACGGGCAGTGCCTCCTGGAGCCCACACCCGCTTCTCTAGGTGCCCAGGGCTCACGAGGGCACGCTTCCCGGCGCAAATAGCTGGAGCCTCTGCCCTGGGAACACGCTCCTCCTCCTGGGCTGGGCACGCCAGACCCCAGGGGGGCCACGGGCAGCTGCTGGTGCGGCACAGGCTGACCCTGGGCATCAACATTGGAGGGTACGCACAGTGTGTGTGTGTGTGTGTGTGTGTGTGTGTGTGTGTGTGTGTGTTTGCGGGGGGCGGCAGTGGGAGCAGCGGGCCTGTCCCAGCTGTGGGTCCACACCTCCCAGGAGCCCGAGGATTCCAAATTCGAGACTAGCCTTCTGCATGAGTGAAGACACATTTGCCCAGGAAAATGGAGTGTTTTCTTCAAACACTTCCCTCCTCGACTTAAGTAGGAAAAAAACACTCAAAATGAAAGCATCTGCGGTCCTCTTGCACCTCACCGCGTGGGCAGGTGTGCGCCAGAGTGAAGACCGACGCCGACACAGGCTGGCCCGGCTCTTCAAAGCCAGGCTCTACGTTTGCCCCGGGAAAGTGTTCGGTCCGGCAGGAGAACAAGGCCTTCACCTCACACGGCTCCTGGGAGGATGAGGACCAGCCTCCTCTCAGAGGCAGCGGAAATGTGGAGGCTGCCACCTGTCCCCGCTCAGCAGGTCCCACCTGCAGGGATGCGCCAGCTGAGCACCAGGGGAGCTGTGCCCTGGGCAGTGCCCTCCCAGGCAAAGGCTTTCCTGGCACCAGGGCAGTGGGTCCCACGTCTCTGGCCTGAGCCGGCCTCTCCCTGGGAGTCCTGGAGGTCAGGCTCACCTGTGCTCACAACCAGGATCCCGGCTGGACCCTCTGCTTATTCTGTGGCACAAGGTGGACCCCGGCGAGGCTGTCCCTCAGCCCTCTTCTCTCCTGGGTGTGTGGCTCGATGCCCTCAGTTCATTCTGCAGAACTGTCACTCCAGGCTTCTGAAGTCCCCCGCCCACCCCTTCTTTGCAACAGGGAGAGGTTGAAAGGGCGAGCGACGGGAGGGCTTCGAATTGCAAGAAGAACCCTTGCTTTGCTTTCAGAATCAGCAGAGGGGAGCAGGGCCTTGTAGCTTCTTGGCAATTGGCAGCTGTGGGGTTCTGGCCTCCAGCCCATCGGGATGCGAGGACAGGGTGTGGAGCTGCCCGCAGGCCCTCCATGCCAGGCGAGGGCCCAGGCCCTGCCCCCTGCCTGCTCTGCTGTGGCCACAGGCCCGCTCCTCCTTCCGGCTACAGCATCTGTTGTAGAAGGCTGGCAGGACATGGCATGTGCCCCCCCCCCCCATTCTGCGACCACGTCTGGGGCACAGTGGGAGCGCATGCTCTCTGGCAGACATGCTCTGGTTCCCTGCACCACAGGCTCGCCTCCTCCACGATGGGAGGGCCCTGCTTCCCCAGTGCAGACCCTCCTTTCAATCCCCCGCTACCACCTCTTGCAGATCCTCATCCTCTTTCAGGAGCCCGAGGATTCCAAGGTTTCCAAGATGTCAGTGAGACCCCGCTGCCCTCTTTCTTGCTGGTCACACTTGGTCTCCTCCCTCTGCCCACCCCACCCAGGGCCCCTTTCTCCAAGGCATCGCGGCCCCGGGCCAGGAGAATGTCCCTCACAGAGCCTGCGCGTGAAGTCACTCTCCAGCTCAGTCCCTTGGCGGCATCCTACTGTCCACCCAGCAAAGGCCACGCTCTGTGATGAAGCGTTCCGCACACCCACCACCTTCCCAGCCCACTGTCCCAATGTTCACTAGTGTTTCTTGCCCCCCCGCACCCCCCCAACACTTCTCTCTGGTGAAGCAGGGGCTTGGGCAGTTCCTGGATGAGTCCTTCACTTTGTTACCTTCTCCCGTGTCCACACCGTAGTCCCTCCGACAATGCACTGCACCTTTCCCCCTTTGGGATCCTATTCATACTTCAAGGCCCAATCCCAGGAGCCCTTCCAAAAGCCAGCTCAGAGTCCTGTGACGTCTGCGGCTCCCCACACCTCTCAGAGGCTCATCACATCTTACTCCCCCCGCTGCGCTTAAAAGCCTCCTGAGTCATCCTAACCCGGTCTTGCAAATAAGAGGCACTGAAAATTTTATCAGCAAATAAATATCTTTCCCCACTCCTTTGACATCTATAAGGACCCGGCCCAGGGAGGGGCGGTGTGGACGAGCAGGGACACCCTCTCCAGGCAGGCAAAGGGCCAGTTTGGCCAGGCCCTGGGATGGAGCAGCAAAGGGTCTCACTGACATCTTGGAAACCTTGGTCCTCGTCTGAGCCCTGGGGGAGAGATGCAGAGGACTGGCCGCCAAGTTCCAGACGTGAGCAGTTCTGCAGGGGAGGGGGCAGCCGCGGGAGGGGCCAAGCCCTGTCAGCAGTGTCTGGGCCCGGAGGACAGTGGCTTTCCTCTCTCCAAGCATGAGCATCGCACGCCGTCTCCTCTTCCTCCTCGGGGTCTCTCCTGCAGAGCCGCTGGGAAGGGAGCCACCTGCGGTCTTGGCTCCGGTCAAGCATGACTGCATGAGACTCAGCCACAGGTGGTGTCCTGGGCAAACGCGGCCATTCACTCAGAAGAGATGAGGGCGCAGCTCCTTGGGCCTCCTCTCTGGACCCACGGTCTCCCTGTGCGTGGAGGCTGCCATCCTCAGATGTGGGGTACTCCCCACTCATTCCACGTGGCCCAGATCACCAAGTGCCACTTGAGAGAGAAATTCTGAGTGATTTTTTGGGCAAAAAAGGAAAATCACAATAAATAGCTTTGTCGATCTCTAATTACACTGACGTAAAGTGAAATTTCCCACCGAAATGTCAGTATCTGCACCTCGATGCACCAGACCCGGGGTGCCAAGCGGGTGCCGAGCGTCAGGAGAGGAAGGCGAGCACCGATGAGACCCTTGGTTTGCGTTACCTCGCAGTCACTTCCCCTCCGCCCCCTCGGCCCGCCCCGTGCCACTTTAAGCGTATCTCACCCCGTGCCGAACGATCACCCCTCAGAGGCCCGAATGCTCCTTTTTTCCTCTTCTGTTCTCACATTTCTGAGTAAAAGCCATCATTTTCAAGTTAATACAGCATTATGTTTTCTCTGCAAATAAAATCCCATAACTCATAAGCAGAGAGAGAGACAACTTCAGCACAGGAGACACGGGGCTATTTTTCCTCCTGACATTTGGGATCTACGCCGGGTTAAAAATGATGTTTTTATCTCCGGTGATTTATCAAACTCCAGATTTCATAAAAGATTAACAGATGCACCGAAGAAAGAATACATCATCTTAATGCTTCGTTTTGACACTGTGGGTATCTAAAAAGCATGTGTTTCAAAGATCTCCCCTCCAAAAACCCCACCGTCGCCGCGATTCACACATTTAATTCTTGTTTTTAAAGCACACTCGAAGTGAGAACACGCCAGGAGGCACCTTCAAGACAATGGTCACACTTGAAACATGCAGATTATTTATAGACAAAACACTCCAAGAACTGAAAGAAAATCTGGTCACCGCCAGGCAGTTGCTTTTCTATGTTTTTCTGTAGCCCATTTTGGTTTTTGTGTGGGTGGCTCATGTGAACTCAAAGGTTATTTGCTCAATGTTTTGTGAGACTAGAACATGTTGTCCTTTAGAACCTAAATTTAAGTGTATGTGTGCTGCAAACACGTTCCCCTCTAGGGCATGAGCCCCGGGGCCGTGTTTTCTATATGAAATCCCACCTGGAATTGCTGTGATAGATAAGAGTTCCTCGGCTCCTGCTTCCATCAGTGTAGAAGGTCTTACTCTCAATAGAAAACTCACAATATGGAGTTACCCAGTGCACACGGCTTCTTTCTAATCTTTGTGTTGGCTCTGCCTGCCCACTGGGTGCTGACCAGCCTGGTTTTGAAACTTCCCAGGCTCCAGGCTGTGGGGTCAGCGTGGATGCACATTAGCTCTCGGTGGCACATCACACAGGCACCAAGGGGCAAACCTGCTTCACAAGCAGGGAGGGCTCGGGTTTCTTGCCTCCTTGGCGGTGCTGAGCTCCCAGGTCAGGTCCGACAAGCACTGAGGGCCCCGCCAGCTGGGCAGAGGGCAGCCGTCTGTTGGGAGGTGAATCCTCCTGGTGCTGTGTGACCCGGGGTAACGTATGTAACCTCTCTGTGCCTCAGCTTCCTCAGGTGGAAACTGGAGAGCTGGTGTCCTTTCCTCGCTGCTTTCTCGGGGAGTAGGCAGTGCCCGGCCATCACATTTTGCCCAGGCTGTGTGTTGGCTCTCCCACGATTCTAAGGCCCCAGGGCTCCCACACGTTTTTTTCATGTAATCCTCACAGAAAGCCCGTGAGATAGAAAAAATAAGAGGCATTATTCAGAGTCAAACACAGTAAGAGTCCTGAAAGGCAGTCAGGCCAGTTTTAATACAGGCAGGTATGTGCGGAGTAAATACATTCAAGGGGGAACCTCCGAAAGTTTGAGAATGCTGGAATTCCCACTCCCATGTGTTCATCTGTGGGAAGAAAGCCCTGGGAGTGGGGTGGGCGGCTTCCTCCACGCCCGGTGCCCGAAAAGCCTGCTGAGCACAGCTCCGGGGTCCGCCGGGCCTGGGTGAACCCAGCACCACGCTTCCTTGCATGGGGTCCAGGCATCTGTCTCCCTCCCCCCCCACACCCCAAGCCTCGGTTTCCTCCTCGGGCTCTGTGAGGTCGTGGAGAAAGAAAGGACAAGAGCCCCTTGGTGAGCGGGCCCTGGCACGGAGGAGACACTCATCGACGGGAGCAGCAGCTGTCATCACAGTCACCGTTGGCCGATGTCATCTGGGCCCAAAAGATGAGTGACATTTTATAGGCATCCGGACGAGCATGGATGGTGGTGGGCAGACTGCCTTCCAGAACTTCCTCTCTTCTCGGTCCATTTGCTGATGAGGCACAGAATTAAAACCCAGTGTGGCCTGGGGCGGCCTCTCCCAGGGTTCAGCTGCAGAGCTGCAGCTCAGTCCAATTTCTTCTTTTTCCTTTTTCAGAGCCACCACCTGTGTTGGCACAAAAGGCCCTCGCAGTCCCCACCTCGCCAGGCGCCTCCCCCGGATTTCCCTCGGCCTCCACCTGTCTCTCCCTCTCCCCGGCGAGGGTGGTGCTAGGCAAGTTCTGTGGTCAGGAGTGAGGAACCCCGGGCCTCCCCTGCTCTCAGGAGTGAAGGGTCTGAGGTCCGGCCACGAGACCTCGATGGAGAAAACAAAGCCACACACGTTCCTCCCAACGCCAGGGCCTCGAAGAAGCTGGTCAGGGGATTCTCGGCCCTCCAGACGCTCTAGCCTGCTTCTGCCGCCACAGATTCCAGGGGAGCCAGACAGAGAAAGGTCAGCCACAGGGACAGCTCCTCCGTCCCTAGACCACCTACTCAGGGTGCTGGGACTGCTCTAAAGATTGGTGTCCCCTGCAGAGGTGCCCACGGGAAGGGATGGCACATAGGTCATCACAGCCAACGCCCTCCTTCCCACCCACCAGAGCTCCACTTCTAGCAGGAAACAGCACAGAACCTGTTATTCAAAGAGCAAGGTGTGTGGCCTGTGACCTCTGTCCCACCTGAGGTCAGGTTTGTCCTTCTAGCTGGAGGGCACAGGTCGGGGGGCTTCTGCTGCTGAATGGAGGACAAGGACCGAAACTCACACATGACATTTGGAGGAAGCTGGCATTCTATTTTTCTGAGCTCGCAGAATGTAATGCACATTCAAGGTGATGGTAAGTATCCTATATGATAAAAACGTAATATGCTAAGTGTCCGACCAATTGGTTGACAGTTCAGTCAGCCGCTCAACCAGTCACTATGATGCGCACTGACCACCAGGGGGCAGATGCTCCCATGGGTAGGTTAGCTTGCTACTGGGGTCTGGCTGATTGGGAATGGGCAAGAGCCGGACATGCCCTGGAGCCCTCCCACGGTCCCTCCCCGGCAGGCTGGCCCCCATTAGCCCCAATCACTGGCCAGGCCGAGGAACCCCACCTGTGCACGAATTTGTGCACCGGGCCTCTAGTATTTCCATAATTTCCCAGAAGATGGATGTCAAGCCGAAACCATAGCACGGTGACTGTGGTTTGCATAAAGAACACAGGGTCCCATTAACAACGGGGAGGAAGGTGCTGACCCCCTGAGGAACACTGCAATGAGCCCTCGTGGAGCAAATACAGAGATGATGCTTTAATAACACACACCATCACAGTTTTATTAACAAAGAAAGTCCTGTTTGGAAATAAAACATCCCTGAGAGGAGTCTGAAATTAATCCTCCAAGAGGCAGAAACCCACACGATTTATGTATCCTAATTATAGTTACAACTTGCTCTTAACTCAAACATTCTAAGTTATTAGTCTCTTTATTAAGAACCAAAAAAGGGACTTCCTGCAGCATAATGAGCACTAGTCACAAGCTTCGAGAAGGAGAAGAGAAAACAAGAGACAGTTCTGCACGGAGCTGGAGGATGGTAGATGTAATTTATTTAATAAAAGTGCTTAGCTGAGGAATTGGTACACCCTTAGGGGTTCAGACAGCTCCACGCTTCAGAACTGCTATTTCTAGGGCAAGATAAAAATGTGTATCATAGGAAAATAACAATTTATCATTGTAATGGTCACATCCCACTTCGGAAACCACTAGAGACTGCTTAACATTTTTATTTCAAACACGGTTTTCCCAGTCCTCAGGTGACACACGGATACGGATGCCAGAAGGCTTTTTCCCATTTGTTCCTAATAAACGTGGCTGGGTCCCGAGCTCATTTTCATCTGGGGTGACGTAAAGGTCTGCGCATTCACAGACTGATCCTTCCCTCCCTCCTGTGCGCTCCTTCCAACGTCTCCAGGGGCACCATCAGGCGGTCACCGAGGATGGGGGCTCCTCTGCTCCCCCCCCCCCCCCCCGCCCCCCCCCCCCAGGGTCCGGGCTATTGAAATGCAATGACATGCTGCCCGCCTTCTTCCCGGGTACCGCGTGCTCTGTGCGCCCACCTGGAGGACGTATTCTGTATCTGACAGGCCTCCTCATTAGCGATGGATTTCTCTTCAAAACGTTCCCGCGATCTGTAAATGTTGCCACTGAACTAGTTCTTATTGTTTTCCTTCTGTTACTTTATACAGCCAGAGCCTCTTCGTTTGACATTAAACTTGAGGCCGATTTCCTGGAGACACTGTTGGTTACTAACCAATAAAAGGTCTGGGTTTCTTCTGTGCTGTGGCAACATCAAGTCCTTGCTGCTTCTTCCTGGTGTTAAGGCTTCGTACACTGGAACCGAACCTGTTTAGCTTTTCTCTTTTTCTTCCCCTTAAGGAACAGGGATCCAAATGCTCCGTGTTGGCCATGGGAACGAAGGTTTTTGGGGCGTAGTGATGAACAGTAACAAAATGTTTTCACTGGACACGAAGTACGGGTCAGACGCTTTCAAGGGTCTTCTCAGGGGCCCCACGAGGTAAATCTCGCAGCATCTGCATTTTGTAAATAAAGGTGCTTGAAGGTCAGAGAGGTTAATTACCTCACCTGCAGTCACAGAGCGGGTGGGGGTACAAAAGGCCTCTGAACTCAGGCAGCCTGACGGGGGACGAACCCTCCACCCGCTCACCGAGCTTTCTTACGCTCTCACCCGTGGGACGAGTGGCTCGGGGTGCAGCGGTCAGTGTTTCTAAGGCGAACGCACGAGTTCGTGATTCTTCGAGGCCCTCTTCAAATTGATCCCACCTCTGAATGTTTGCAAGCTTTACACCCAGCGCCCGCATGGCCCATCCTCATCTGGATGAGAGCCATGGCCAGTTCCCAGGGGGAGGAGCCCAGACGCTGGGACCACGACAGTCCACACGGAGTGGACGAGAGGCTGTCGCCTGGGGTGCTGCTTCCTATGGGCCTGACCCATCCATCCGAAAACATGACCCACCAGCGGGAGAGGGGGGCTTACAAGTGCCCCAGGGGTGAGGTTGGTGCTGAGCACCAGGGCAGCCTAGGAAGCAGACACCCTGTGGGCTCCGGGATGAGGCCTCCAGGCTGGCGTGGACACTCAGGCCCCCGCTGAGAACCGTGCGGACAGTCCAACCTCTGCACCCTTTGGCTTATAGCTGACTTCCGCACGGAGATCTCCCCTGAGAGGATGGAGCAGGTACGCGTGACTTGGCAGCTGGGTTTTGATTTGTGGTGGGAACTCGGGCTTTCTGGTTTATGCATCTGAGCTTGATTAAGGTGAGTCTGTTCCCCCCGGCCTTGTTTACTGTGGGCTGAGGACAAACTGAAATTTCTGGGTCTGCAAATGAGGGCACCCCATCCTGCTCCTGAATAACCTGCAGGGAAGGACCCTGCTCCCTCAGCCCCTCCCCTGGCCCCAGGGAGCAGGAGGCGGAGGTCCATCAGATCAGAGGTGCTATGAGGTTTCACCGGGTCGGTCCCCATAAAAGGGCGGGTCCCAGGGGTGGTGTGCCTGAGGGCTCCCCCCCGGTGAGGCCCCCTGCTCTTGGCATTCACCTGCACACTCCTCTCCAGTCCTTCCCCCCCGACCCTGCGTGCTGAGCTCACCGCGGTCCCCAGGGCTGGACTGCCTGTGCCCACACTGCTCGCTGCGATCGCCCTGGTCAGCTCCGAGGAGGGTCCTGGGCAGCCCACTGCGATGAAGGACGTGGCACTCTCCCTTCCGGAGCTGCTGGCCGGGAGGTCGCTGGGACGCAGGCACCCTTTCCTGGGTCACTGGCCTGACTCCTAACAAACCAGGAAGGACTCGACCCCTGGGACAGAGCCCACGGAGGCAAGGCGGACTGGGAGCCAGGCCCTGAGCTATGGGTGACCCCGCCTGTCCCTGCTGTCCCGGGTCAGCAGTGAGCCTGGCTGATGGGGAGCCCCACGCGGCAGCCACACAGGGCCTGCCTTTCTCTTTCCTGCTCCCCCCGGGGGCGGGCATGACGGCGGATCAGTGCATGAGTCTTGAGGTTCAACCACAATTTCAGGAATAATTGTGCATATCTTCATGGGTCTTACTCTGTTTTCAATGTGTCATTTTATTGTATGTGATGTTGCCCTTTTGAGGTCAGAATACACATTCAGGGCTTCTCACCCTCAGCACGACAGACATTTGGGGCAGGCGCGTGCTTTGTTGTGGGGCTGTTTGTGCTGTAGATGTCCCTGCCCCTACCGACTAAGCAGCCACTGCTCAGAGTGACAACCCAAAATGTCCCCGCCGTCCCTGCACGTCCCCAGGAGGGCACCCCACCTCTGGTTGAGACCACGGCTCTCAGAGGCTGACCCGGGCCTTCGGCTGAAGCAGTTGGCGCTGGTACTTGACATCCTCCAGGCAGTGGTCCTGTGCAGAGGCCCTCCCTTTATCTGGACGCACCTCCCCTTTGTTTACTTGGGAACGGACGTCACCGCTGGGCAGAGGGCCACCGCTGCGGCCCCGCCGTCTGCCAGCTGGCTCCTGCCAGGCTGCTGGCGGCCGCGGGTGTTCAGGGCACTGCTCCTGGGGTTCAGTGTGGGGGTGAGGTACTGGGGGACCCTGCCTTCAACAGGAGCTCAGACTGGCGCAGAGACTGTCTTTTCCCGCAGTCTCCTTCCCAGTCTCCTAACCTCTGAGACTGTCCATGGTGAATATGCAACGAGGCCGCTGACCTCTGTGGACCTGCCCCAGAGACAGGCAGGCCATGCGGGGCAGACGCGTGTTCCAGGCCCCGAAGACGTCCTCCTTCCTGGCCACCACCCGTCAGGTTGACAGAAGAAAAAGAAACACTGATGCTACTCTGAGAGCACGCAGGTGGCAGCAAGGCACATGCACACTTCAGCGCGCCCTTACGTGTGGGCGTGTGGCAGGCTGGCCTCGGCGACCCACTAAAGCTATTTATTAGATGAAGAAATGCCACAAGTGTTTGTGTCCAGTTTACACGAATTCCTCACACATATCAACGTGGCCACCACCAGGTGCCAGTCCTGGACATGTAACAGGCAAAGAACAATCTGAAGAGAGAGCATGTGCAGGGAGAAAGTGAGATTGTTTAATCAGCCACTCACTGCCTGAAGAGTCCCAATACCAGAACGAGCTACTTAAATCTAATCAGCTGCCCTGGCCCGGCTCAGTGGTTGGAGCTGGGCCTGCACATCGAAGGGTCGCAGGTTCAATTCCCGGTCAAGGGCATGTACCTGGGATGCAGGTTCCATCCCGGCCCCTGTCGGGGTGAGTGCAAGAAGCAACCAATCGATGTGTCTCTCACATCGATGTTTCTCTCTCTCTCCCTCCTTCTCTCCTTTTTATTCTCTCTAAAAACCAAGGGGAAAAATACCCTCCAGTGAGGATTAACCAAAGAAATCTAATCAGCAACAAAACCAACACACCGTCTCCCCCTCCTTCCTTCCACTGTAGTCAGGAGCGTCCAGAGCTGGCACTGGGTAGCGGCCTGTTTGACATGCATCAGAAATGAGCCCTGAACATGGAAACAAACTTAAGGTACATTAGGTTACATGTTCACCTAACGAATAGCTTTCGCGGGTCCACTCTGTGTGAGGTGATCTTTCAGTCACTCTAACGAAGGGAGGTTTTTTTTGTTTGTTTGTTTTTGCTTTGTTTGTTTTTCAGTTGGAGAGGGATGAGGAAACATAACTGGAATAAAGTGAGAATGAAGGAAATACCGGAGCAGGAGAAAGATGCCGAATCACGGAGCTGACAGTTAGTCGTGCAGGTGGAGTGAAGGGCAGATTCTTATCTGACCAGAGTTAAATTTGGCACTCCTGACTTTTCTGGGTTTCTTCTTGCCTTTCTTTGTTTCAAAACCTAACAGTTTGCTATTTAAACTTTTAGCAATTCTTTTTTGTGTGTGTTCAAAGAAAGGACATTCAAATAGAAGGTCAGACTGTATCTGCTCCCCACTTGTTGTGGGCTCAGCCCGAGCCCCGAATGGAGGGCAAGCTGCCCCCGGCAGCTCCCAGGTCCCGGGGGGGGCCTGAGCACCCCTCCTGTGACAGAGCTTTGTGCCCCTGGAAAGCAGCGTTGCTGAGAGCCGGCCCATGTATAATTCAGCAGCCATCTGGGGCAGCTGGCACAGCGTGGAGGAGTAGGTCACGTGTGCCTCGGAGTCCCCACTAACCGGGGCGTCTGAGGACACGAGGGAGAGAATGTCTGACCCCCTGAATCAGTATCTCTGCACCAGTGTCACGGTTACACCCGACAAGGCTGGAGATTTGCGACTCACCAGGCACAGCCCACAGGGTGTCTCCAGCAGAGGCGAGGACAAGAGCTGGCAAACACTCCGGCCCCAAACTCTGCCAGCACACCGCTGAGGAAAGGCTGGCTAACCCATGCCCGAGCCAGCAGCCAGGCTGCCTACACCTGCCCTGGCTGCCCCACCACTGCAGGGGAGAGGGGAGGGATAGCACATTGTGCAGATGTGTCCAAACAGAACTGGGGGCACTTCTAGTTTTAAAACTCCGCGTGCAGAGTGGGTCTTTCCCCGGCCTGACCCACAGGAAAGCAGGCAGAGACGGCTGACGGGACAGAGCGGAGCCGGCCTGAGATGGACTCGGGGGAGGGAGGTGCACCTTGCAGAGGGCCCTTTGCAAAGTCTGCTGTGACTGCACCCCTCAGAGAGTACGAGCGAAAAGAAAAAGCAAGTCCAAGTGGAGGGGAAGGGGCCCCTGAAGGCCTGCCAGCCAGCTTCCCACCACATGCTGGCACCACGAGCTGCTGCGGACCCGCTAGAGCAGCTCAGGGTCCCCTCGCCCCCTCCCCCAACAGCGAGGCTGGCATGACTCCCTCGCCCCAGAGGATGACACCCAGGACCTCAATCACTTTAACAGAAAGGCAGCTTCGCTAGGGCAGATGCCCAGGAGAGCGACAGGCTGAGAAGTCTTTATTCCTTTAAAAAGATATATTTACTTTTCAACTACAGTTGACACACAATATTAGATTAGTTTCAGGTTTCTAGCACAGTGATTTGACAGTTATGTAACTTATGAATCGATCATGCCAATAAGTCTAGTACCCACCTGACGCCACACATAGTTATTACAATATTATTGATTATAGTCCCTCTGCTGTACTTTACATCCCTGTGACTATTCTGTAACTACCAATTTGTACTTCTAAATCCCTTCCCCTTTACACCCATCCCCCCACCCACCTCCCATCTGGCAACCATCAAAATGTTCTCTGTATCTCTGCGTTTGTTTCTGCTTAGTTTGTTTGTTTATTTTGCTTTTAAGATTCCACATATAAGTGAAATCACATGGTATTTGTCTTTCTCTGTCTGACTTAGTTCACTCAGCACAATATGTTCTAGGTCTATCCATGGGATGCAAGATTTCATTCCTTTTTTATGGCCGAGTCATATCCCACTGTATTATATGTCCCACTTCTTCTTTATCCCTTCTTCTATTGACGGACACTTGGGTTGCTTCCATATATTGGCTATTGCAAATAATGCTGCAGTGAATACATGGATTCATATGTCTTTACAAATTAGTTTTGTTGGTTTCTTTAGATAAATACACAGAAGTAAAATTGCTGGGTCCTTCCTTTGTCTTTTGTTATAGCCCTTGTGTTAAAGTCTATTTTGAGTAGCATTATATTGCTACCCCAGTTTTGTTTTTCATTTCCATTTTCATAAAACACCTTTTT
Organism: Myotis brandtii; assembly: GCF_000412655.1. Lineage (NCBI taxonomy): Eukaryota > Metazoa > Chordata > Mammalia > Chiroptera > Vespertilionidae > Myotis > Myotis brandtii. Next base: position 303,308 of record NW_005353692.1, on the reverse strand, counting down.
CCATCCCTTTGCCTGCAGTCTGAAGTGAGTCTCTTGTAGGCATAGTAAATAAGGGTATTGTTTTCTTATGCATTCAGTCACTCTAGGTCTTTTGATCAGAGTATTTGGTCCATTTACATTTAAAGTAATTGTTAATAGACTATTGTCATTTTATTGTTCCTATTTTCTATCTTTTTTCTACTACTTCTTAAAGAAATTCCTTTAACATTTCTTGTAATACAAGTTTGGTGGTAATGAACTATTTTAGATTTTTCTCTCTGGGAAGCTCTTTATTTGTCCTTCAATTCTAAATGATAGCTTTGTTGGGTAGAGTAATCTTGATTGTAGGTCCTTGCTTTTTATCACTGAATATTTTATGCCAATCCTTTCTGGCCTGAAAAGTTTCTGTTGAGAAATCACCTGACAGTCTTACGGGAGCTCCCTTGTAGGTAACTGTCTCTTGCTGCTTTTAAGATTCTCTCTTTGTCTTTAAACGTTTGCATTTTAATTATTATGTATCTTGGTGTGGGCCTCATTGTTTGGGACTCTCTGCACTTCCTGGGCTTGTATGTCTATTTCCTGCAATTGGTTAGAAAGGTTTTTCATCATTATTTCTTCAAATAGGTTTTCAACTCCTTGCCCTCTCTCTTCTCCTGTGATGCGAATATTGGTATGTTTGATGTTGTCCCAGAGGTGCTTAAGCTATCCTCATTTTTTAAAAAATTCTTTTTTGTTGTTGTTGATCTGATTGAGTTTTTTTCTGCTATCTTATCTTCCAAATCACTAATTCCATTCTCGGCTTCATCTAATCTACTGTTGATTCCCTATAATGTATTCTTCATTTCTGACTGTTGTTTTTTTTTTATGTTATATATCTCCATTTTTATGTTTCTTATCTCTTTGGTGAAGTCCACACTAAGTTCATCTATTCTTCCCCTAAGTTCATTGAGCGTACTTATAACCACTGTTTTGAATTCTGCACCTCATACATTGTTCATCTCCATTTTGTTTAGTTCTTTCTCTGGTGTTTTGTTCTGTTCTTTCATTTAGTATGTTTCTTTGTCTTTTAATTTTGGCTCCTCCCTGGTTTTGTTTCTATGTATTAGGTGGAGCTGCTACATCTCCCAGTCTTGGAAGAGTGGTGGCCTTATGTAGTAGGTGTCCTGTGGGTCCTTCTGGCACAGTCTCCCTGGTCTCCTTAGCCAGGTGCCTTAGGTGTGTCCCTTGAGTGTGCCCTCCTGTAGTTGTTTAGCCTTGATTGCTGGTGGCAGGTCAATGAGAGGAATTGACCCTCAGGGTGATTAGTTTTGAGGACTGGCCGTGATTACAGTGAAGGAGCTATTGTGCAGAGGCTGACCCTACAAAGGAACAGTTTTGTGGAGTTCTGGTGCCTTTTGAACTAGCTCTTTAGGTGTGTTGTTTATGGAAGTGGTTGAGTGGTGCTGTGGTGTGGTCTACAGCTGGCCACCAGGTATGTTGGTTCTGGGGACTCACAGAGGAACTCTGGTGCAGGCCACGGTCAGTTGCTGCCTGTGTCCTGCAGATGGTTTCCACTTGTGCTGGGCTTAGAGGTGCCTGAGACAGGCTAAGCTGCAAACTGAGGCCGGCTGCCACTAGTAATGGGGCTGCTTAGCAAGAAGTATGGGGCACACTGAGGCCAGATTATGCTTGTTGGGGTTTGTGAAACTTTGGGAAATTTTAGAAATGTCCACAGCATCAGCCAAGACAGGCTATTTGTATGGAAATGCCACTGGAAGTGGCTTGGTTGGGCCCATCAGTTGGGTAGGGCAGGGTCTCCAGGGATTACCAGGGTGGTGGAAAAAGAGTTAGCTAGGTAGATGGAGACTCAAATATGGCTCCCATCTGCTGGGGTGCATGCTAGGTCGGGGAGGGCTCAACAAAGGAACAATGGCTTCTGCCAGCACACCTGTCTGGGAAAAATCTGCCCCTCCAGCCCTCTCCCTGAAGTCAGACAGTTCAATTCCCCCTCCCCCTCCCATTTATCCCTGGTGGCCTTTTGGACTGCTGCCCCAGTGCTGGAGCTCAAAGGGAGTGAGCTCTTTAGAGAGCGATCCATGAGTGGGACCTTTAAGAGGAATGCCTGGGCCCTAGCTGATTTGGCTCTGTGGATAGAGCATTGGCCTGCGGACTGAAGGGTCCCAAACGAGGGTCTCTGCCAGCACTTCTACCTGGGAGAAAGCTGTCCTTCCCGCCCTCACTGGACCATTCAGTTTTTCCCTTTGTGTCCCTGGTGCCTTTCAAGCTGCTGTGAGTCCAAGTAAGTCCCTGTATGGCCCCTTTAAGAGGAACGCCTGGTGATAGAAAAAATTAAGTCAACTTAAATTTTTAAAAAAGAGGAATGCCTGGGATTCTAGCAGCCTTCACATCCAGCCAGAGCTGGGGTTCCTGGTGTGGGTTGGGACTCCTCGCTCCTCAGGGGGTATCCCTGCATGCCAGACATCCCTCCCAATTTTTAACTGCCACACGTGGGTGTGGGACCAGCCCGTTCTGCATCTCTGTCCCTCCTACCAGTCTCCACATGGCTTCTTCTGTATCTCCTTAGTTGTAGGACTTCTGCTCAGCTAACCTTCACGCGAATCTCAATGATGGTTGTTCTGTAGTTTTGTTCTAACTTTGAATTCAAATTTATTGGCAGGAAGTAATAGTCTGAAGCCAAATGGAAGCTGCAGTGGTCCACACTGGGTGGCCTAGGACAGTGTGTGAGGTCACACTTCCTTCTACAGTCGTGTGGTCAAAACAAGCAGGTCAGGTCAAACTGGCTCAGGTGCAGCCTCAGTGCCAACTCCAGAATGTGTGCCCGCCACTGGAGCCCAGCTGATAACTGCTGTGCAGTGCACAGGCCTGTAAACATGAATTTTCTGCAGAGACAACACTGTGAAACAACAGTAGTCAAACAGCCAACCCTCCCGCCCTAAAAACCTTAATACCAGGTTTCTGGAGAGATGACTTTTCAATGCTATGGTTGTTCTTTACTTCAAGCCGTAAACCTGCTACTGAATTGACTATACACAAACTAAATTCTTCTTAAAATGCATCAGACATCAGGCCCTATTTTAAGCCCTTTGTTGCATTTACTCAGTTAGTCTTCAGAGGCCCTGGAGGGTAGGTATTATTGATCTTTTTGGTATCTTCATTTTACACGTGGAAAACTGTGACACAGAAAGGTCGAGGGACCTGCCCAGGGTTGCAGAACTGGATTCAGACTGTGGGTGCCGAGGTTTCTGAGCTTGTGTTCCTAATCATAGGCTATACTGCCTCCTGATGGACTAACAAGGACTTAGTTCCCTGGCAATACCGGTGCCTCCAAATACACAGTTCATAAGGATGCACTGTCACACATGGTCACATTTAATGGGAGCCACACCCCCACTGACAGCCTGTAATGAAAACAAATGCTTATTTCCTAATAAATCATCACACAGCAAAGACAGAGCTTTGGGAACCCCTGCTGACCTCCCCTTTGGTAGGTGCCCAAATCTTCTTTTCTAGAAAAACCCAAATAACTTTGGGCAGCAATATAGCCAACTGAAAATACCTCCCTACAGAGGACCTATATGGATCGATAGTGAGGCACACCTACATATTCAGGTGTAAATATTTAATAGTAAAAGGCTAAGTGCTTCCCCCCTGTGATTGGGGAAAAGGTGAGGATGCCCGTTAGCACCACTGCCATCCAACATTGTATTATAGGTCCCAGCCAGGGCAATAAGGCAAGAAAAAGAAATTAAAGGTGAAGAACTTGGAAAGGAATAAGTAAACCCATCTTCATGCAAAAAGACATACTTTTCTATGTAGAAAAACCTAAGGAATAACTACTAAAGCTTCTAGAAATAATACGCAAATTAAGCAAAGTCACAAGATACAAGATTTTTGATCAACAAAAATCAGTTGTATTTTTTATATTCTAGCAATGAACAACTGGAATTTAAAAGGAAAATACCATTGCAATGGTATCAAGAACATGACATACTTACAGATACATTTTACAAAATAGTGCAATATCTGTGCATGAAAACTCCACTACACTGCAAGGGGTGCCCAGGCAAAGAGGGAGCTGCTGTGTTCATAGGGCAGGAAAGTCTGTATTGCTAAGATGTCACTTCTCATGTCGAGCTATAGATTCAACACAATGCCAATCAAAATCCCAGCAGACGCCCAGCCGGTGTGGCTCAGCAGTTGAGCGTCGACCCAAGAACTAAGCGGTCATCAGTTCAAGTCCCAGTTGGGTGTGTGTGTGTGTGTGTGTGTGTGTGGGGGGGGGGTGTTCCTCTCTCATCGATGTTTCTATCTCTCTATCCCTTTTCCTTCCTCTCTCTCTCTCTAAAAACCAATAAAAACATTTTAAAAATATTTTTTAAAATTCCAGCAGACTTTTTTTTGGGTAGAAATTAACAAGTTTATATAATAAACTTATAAGAAATACACAAGACCTAATATAGTCAAAACAATTTTGAGAAAATTAGAGGATTCACACTGGTATCAAGACTTCCTATAAAGCCATCGTAAACACACCTACATTATACTGGGATAAGGATAAAAATATAGATGAATGAAAAACTGTATGGAGTTCAGAAATAGAGCCACACAGTATTGCTCAGCTGATTTCCAATCAAGGTACCAAGGTAACTAAAAGGGCAAAACAAAACAAAACACCCAGTCTTTTGAACAATCAGTACTAGAACTGAATACACACGTGCAAAAACAAACAAACAAAATAAACTTCACCATTTACCGAAGCTAGCACCATTAATATCATATGCCGAAATGCAAGAGGTAAATCCGCAAAACTTCTGGAATAAACGATGGGAGAAAATCTTAGTGACATTGGATCAGGCACAGATTTTGTGAGATAAGACCCAAAAAGCTCGAATTTCATAAAAATTAAAAGTCTGCTCTTTAAAGCCACTATTAAGAAAGCAAAGAGTCAGGTAATGGGTTAGGAGAAAATCTTTGCCCCTAGAGAATGCTGTATCCTGGCGTTGGGGGCCTGAGAGGGGGGGCAGCTGTGGGGACTTGTCTCGTCTGAGAGCCCGGGTCAGAGTGTACCCCCAGGGCCCTTTGTCTCCCATGCCTGCCCCCACCCCCGGGCTCCACTGCCCCAGCACCCCATTCCCTGAGAAGGAGGCAGCGGGCAGCACCGCAGGGCGAGGGAGGGAACAGCCCTTGTCGGGGAGTGAGCCCCGGGATGCACAGCTGGGACCCCTGGAGAAACACCGGCCAGGAGATGAAAGACGTGAGGTGTGAAGGATGCAGGTGCGAGGACTTGCTGAGCACCCCTGTGCCTGCATAGGGGAGACACTATGGCTTTACAGCGAGTCTCAGGGAAGTCCAGTAACAGCCCCTCAATCACACACTGAACGCCATGTCTGGCTCCAGTGGTACGGTGTGCTCGGGGTGGGGGGTCCTGCGGCCCTCCGAGTCCCCAGTCCCCGAGAGCGTGGACAGCACACTGTCCGCAGACACTGCCGCACGGGTACAGTTCCCAGCACACGTGTTTTCAGACACACACGCATGTGCACGCCAGGCTGCCTCTGCCCTGATCTATGTCCAGGCCCAGGACACGGGCCTCCCGCGTCAGGCCCTGGTGCATGCAGCTCTCTCCGCTGGCCTCCGGTTCCTCTGGTTTCAACAAGTGCCCCCACCCAGCTTCCCGCCCCTGTGTCCTTCTCTAGGCTCCCACCGGTGGCACGTCCCTCCGTGGAAGCGCCTGCCACTGCAGTGTGAGTGCTGCTCCAGCCCCGGCAGAACAGTGACCAACCCAGCACAGCACAGCGGTCAGGCCAATGACCGCAGGAAGGAGCCCCTCACGCAGATGGGGTGACAGTGGGCATGGTGCACAGGAGGGGGCGGAGGAGAAACCGGATGCAGAGGACAGAGAAACAGCCAGAGGGAACCGGGCAGAGAGCTGTGGCGTCTGCCAGGCTTGCTTTGGCATCTCTGCTCTCATGTGCACTGTCCACGCTCAGGGCTGGGACTGGCAGAGTGAACAGACCCAGGACGAGTGGAGTCCATTCCCAGCTGAGGCCTGACTGTTTGTGTCACACACACAAGAGCTGCAGGAGTGGGGGCCACACGTTTGATCTCACCTGTTCCTGAGTCTCTTCCAGCCATGAGGCTTAACCGAAACTGTCAGAACATGAACTCGATAGGGTCTTGGCAAAGGGCTCCTCTAATTGACTCTATTACTTCCTAATTTCTCCTTCTTTCCCTCTTCCGAGCCAAGCGAAGCGTCTGCTTCTCATTACCGGCCTTTCAGAATAGAAAGTGATCGTGGGGTGACGCGTCTTTGGTCATTTAGCGTGCATTTGAACTCCACGCTCCTTCTATCGATCCTGATGATTTTTGACAAAAGATATGTAAATAAACAGATGCTTGATAGCGTCTCCCTTTCCTAACAGCCTCCTCGTTTTAAAAGCCCCTCCCACACTGCTGGTTCTGGTGGAGAGAGGAGCAGAAGTGGGGGAGTCAGGAGGCCTTGAATAGATTTCACAGGCCCCAGCGCACGCCTCTGGAACACGGTCAGCTGGCGAGATCCTGTTTCAATAACACGATCCTTGCGTTCAGCTGAAGACTGCGCGATGGAACCTGACTGCCCTAGCGGCGGCTTAAAGCTGACATAAGGCAGAATGATGGACATTTAATACGTGAAAGAAACGAGGCCTCGCGATCTGTTTCCTGAATCTCTGCGGCAGCTCATCTGGTGCTCGGCCCACGAGACGCAGGAGGAGGCATTGCAGGGGCTGCGTGAAAGGCAGTGGGCATGGGGGTTCGGGCTGAATTGGCAAACAGGCGATTGAGGTGGAAAGCAAGGAACACACTGCAGTTTGGACTCCCCAGGGCTCTGTGTCCACCGATGGTGTCCTATCTCCCCAGGGCACGAGCTGGAGCCCGGGGACATCCACGACTCCACCTTCAGCGTTGTCCCCATCAAACTGTCCCAAGTGTCACCAAATGCCCCTCGAGCTCATGGCACCACTCCACAGCTCGGGCTGGATCCCACTCTTCCTAGGGGTTTGGTCCTGTGGCCTCCCAAAGGGTCACCCTCTCAGCACTGACTCCAGAATGATCTTTCTGACACCAAGGTGGGCAGGCCATGCCCCATCACCTGCAGGGACGGTGGAAGGTTCTCCGCCCTGCGTACAGGGTGCACCAGGCTCAGTGAGGACCCACGGGCTGTGCAGTCACCCTCTTTCCAGCCTTTCTAGCCAGGACGGGGATGCCTGCTGGCTTGCTGCTCAGGCCCTCACTCACATCCATGCCTTGCTTCCCAGGCCCTGCCCCGCTCTGCCTGGGATGAGGTGGAGAGGCACGCTCTGCCGCTCATCATGCAGGACTCAGCTCAAGGGCACTGTGCTCTATGTGCCACCCGCCCACAGAACGGGGCGGCCCTCCCAACGCTCAGACCCTCTCACGGCACTCCCCCTGCACCTGAATCACTGCCTCCCATCCCTCCCGCCGGAGCCTCCCAGCCAGACTCTCGCTCGTGCCCAGCGAATTGTGTCATTGGGAGCAACGTCTTTCAAATGAGGAACTACTTAATAAAAATAAAAATGGTTACAGGGCATCTTTTTGTTTGTTTATTTAAATATTTATCTGAAACTCCAACAAAGCATTTTCATTTCACTGTCACTGGGAGGCTAATAGTTTTGGCTAACCTTTGAGGAATTCTAAAACAGCCCAGGTTTACAATGTGAGGCAACCTCTGTGTGAGCTCCGTGTGCTCAGGGAGCAGAGCTGAGATGCTTGTGAGAAGCCGTGATTTAACACGGGGGTTAACAAATTACAACAGAACAGCCTATTCAAACAGCATGCGGTGCCAGTTCTGGGGAGCAGGGAAGAAAGGTGGCGGGCCACCGAGAGCTGCTGCATGAAGTCTAGGCCGGTAAGTGTCTGTCCCCGTACCATGCCACGAAGCTGGCAGGGGGTGGGTGGGAGCTAGCACTGCCTCAGTGGAGCTGTTGCCCTTCATAGAGATGTATGACTCCCTCCTTGGCACATTGCTGTTTCCCAATGTCATCCACCACCTGTAGGCTTGGTCCTAAGGGCCAGCTGGATGGAGGTCCCTGCCACCACCGGACAACTTCCCTCTTCTCAGTCTTGCAACAAGTTGTTGGCTCTATGGCAAAGTACCAGGCCCTAGGCTGCCCCTCATTACAAATGTCCTTGATCCCAGCTAACCACGAGGGTCTGCCCACAGGCTTTGTGGAAGGGCAGACTGAATAAGAATTAGAGGCTCATTCCTGTTGACCCCAATACTACAGTATCCAGTACCATCAAGCCTGAGGATAAGTCGGCCCCATCATCATGAGAGCTTCAAGAAACTGTCATTCAAGCCCACAGCTAATATCATACAGTGAAAGGCTGAAAGCTTTTCCTCGAAGATCAGGAACAAGACAAGGAACCCCAGTAGGACTCTTACCAGTCCTATTCAGCATAGTACTGGAAGTCCCAGCCAGAACAACTAGGCAAGGGAAAAAAATAATAAAAGGCATCCAAAGTGTAAAGGAGAAGAAAAATTGACTCTATTTGCAGATCACAGGATCTTATATGTAGAAAATCTTCTACCAGAATACCATTAGAATATATGCATTCAGTGAAGTTGCAGGACATGAAATCAATATACAGAAATCAGTTGCATTTCTATCCACTAACAATAAAATAGGTGAAAAAGGAAAAAACTATCCCATTTACAATTGCATCAAAAAACAATAAAATACTTGGGAGTAAATTTAACCAAGGAAGTGAAATATCTGCTCACTAAAACATTGATGAAAAAATAAAGATACAAATGGAAAGATATCCCATGTTCATGGATCAGAAGAATTAATATTGTTAAAATGTCTATAATAACCAAAGCAATCTATTGATTCAATGGAATTCTTATCAAAATTCCAAAGGCATTTCCCCCCAAAATTGGAAAAAAAACCACAATCTTAAAATTCATATGGAACCACAAAAGACCCCAGATAGCCAGAGCAATCCTGAGAAAGAACTAAGCTGGATATATCACACTTCCCGATTTCAAACTATATTACAAAGTTATAGTAATCAAAACAGTATGGTACTATAACAAAAATAGACACACAGACAGATGGAATGGACTCAAGAGTCCCAAAATAAACTCATATATATGGCAATATTTGAAAAGAAAGCCAAGAATACTCAATGGGAAAGATAGTCTTTTAAATAAATGGTGTTGGGAAAACTAGATAACCACACAGAGCAGAATGAAATTGGATGTTTATCTTACAGAAACAACAAAAACTAATTCAAAATGTATTAAAGACTTAAATATAAGATCTAGAACCATAAGAAAACATTTAAAAAAGCTCCTAGACATTGGTCTTGGCAATGATATTTTTGGATACAACACTGGAAGCACAGGCAACAAAAGCAAAAGTAAACAAATGAGACTACATCAAACTAAAAAGCTGCACAGAAAAAGAAACAATAAAATGAAAAGGCAGCCTGTGAAATGGAAGAAAATCTTTGCAGACCATTTACATGGTAGAGTTTAATATCTAAAATATGTAAGGAGCTCATATAATTCAATGGTTTTAAAAATCCAGTTTGAAAAATAGGCAGATGACCTGAATAGACATTTCCAAAGAAGAAAGACAAATGGCCAACAGGTACATGAAAAGATGCTCAACATCGCTAATCATCAGGGAAATGTAAATTAAAACCACAAGGAGATATCACCTCACAAGTGTTAGAACGGCTATCATCAAAAAGACAAGAGAGTGAGCTGGCGAGGAGGTGGAGAAAGGGAGCTTTCGTGCACTGTTGGTGGGAAGGTAAATTGGTGCAGCCACTATGGAAAACAGTATGGAGGTTCCTCAAAAAAGAAAAAAACAATGAATTGCTGTTTGACCCAGCGATACCACTTTGGAGTACTTATCTGAAGGAAATGAAATCACTATCTCAAAGAGATATCCCATGCTCATTGCACCATTATTCACACTAGCCAAGATGTGGAAGCAACCAAAGTGTCCATCTATAGATAAATGGATAAAAATAATGTGTGTTTATATACAGTGGAATATTATTCAGTCATGAGAAAAAGTAAAATCTTGCCATTTGTGACAACATGGGCGGGGGGGGGGGTTTGAGGGCATTATGCTAAGTGAAGGAAGTCAGACAGAGAAAGACAAATACTGCGTGACCTCACCTAAAAACACTGAAGTCACAGAAACAGAGTAGAACGATGTCTGCCAGGGGTTGGGGTGGAGACATGGGGAGATGTTGGTCAAAAGATACAAACTTCTAGTTATAAGATGAATATGTTCTGGGAGCTACTGTACAGCGTGGTGACTACAGCTAACAATACTCCCCCTCTGGGATCGCCACGTCACCATCAGGCAATGTCACCACTGCCTCACTGAATGGCATTAAGTGGAATCAAGCATTATTAACTCTTTTGTGTCAGGCTGCTTTCACTACACATAATGTCTGTAAAATTCACTCGTGTTGCTGCTTGCAGCGTAATTTATCGCTTTTTATTGCTGAGGACAATTCCGTCGAGTGAATACACCACAACTGGTTTTTCCAATGTCATCGTAATGAACTTTAGGGCTGTTTCCAGTTTTAGGAAACCAAGTTTTAGGTTTGTTTCCGCTTTTATTGACAAAGCGGCTACAACCGTTCTTGCACAAGCCTTTTGGTGAGCATGTTTTCATTTCTCTTGGGTAAATGCCTGGGAGGGAATTGCTGGTCACAGGGTGAATATATATTTAACCTTATGAAAAACTGCCAAACTGCTTTCCAGAGTGGTTACCATTTGACACTACCAACAGCAAGTCTGAAAGTCCGCGTTGCCCACATTGCCACAGGATTGAGTGTTATCAATCGTTTTCATTTAAACCACTTCAGTGTCATGCTATTTCATTGTGGTTTTAATTTCTATTTCCCTGATGACTAATAAGATTGAGCAAAGTTTCATGTGCTTGTTACCAGTCTTTCATCTTTCAGTAAAGTGTCTTTTTAAGTCTTTTTTTTTTTTGCACTATAGTTGACTTTTATTTCTTTCAAAGAACTACATTATTTAGAGACCATGATGGTCTTTTGCATGTCAACTTGGTTAGGTTGCCATCTCCAGTTATTCATTCCATACTGGTGCTGTGAAGGTGTTTTGTGATTAAAACCCATAATCAGGTGACAGGCAGGAAACATATCATGGATAGTCAGGGCTGTGCCTGATTTCATCAGCTGCCAGGTCTTAAAGACGGGCCCAGGCTTCCCCTCGCTGGGCAGCAGCTTTGCCGCCTCGCATCCCAGCCTGCTCTGCTGACAGTCGGCCCTGCGGGTGTCAGACTCACCTGGCCAGCCCGGGACTGCAACTATGGAAGTCGACTCCTTGGAGTATCTTTTATTAACGATCTCCCACTGGTGTGTCTTTTCTGACTGAACTGTACTGATACAGGGAGAAAATTTTGCTTTTTAGAAACAGTATTGCCACAGAACGTTTGTTGAAATAGAGAATAAACAACCAACAGAAGCTATCAGCCTAGTGAATGCAGGAAGTACAGTACATATTCTAGATAAAAGTCTTTTGTCAGATACATGTATTGTAGATAATTTCTCCAAGATTATGGCTGGCCTTTTTTGTTTTCTTAAAGAACAAAAATATTTTTAATTTTGGGAAAAATCCAGTTAATTAATATTTAACTTAATGGTTTGTGCCTTTTATCTCCTTTCTAAAAAAATAATCTTAGTTTACCCAGCTCCACAAAGATATTCTTTTTTGTTGTCTTCTGAAAGTTTTATGGTTTTTACTTTCACTTTAAGTCTCTGATCAATCTCAAATTATTTTTTGTGTATTCTACAGGGAATCGCTCAAGGTTAACCTTTTCCATTCAGATATCCAGTTGTTTCCTACACGATCTGTTGGGGGGAAAAATCCTTTCATCATTTAATTTTTTTATACCTTTGTCAAAAATCAAATGAACATATGTATGCGGGTCAATTTCTGGACTCTAGTATTCTGTTGATCCATTTGTTTATCTTCATCCCAATCACAAACTGCCTGGGTTGTTGGAACGTTACCATCAACTTTGAAGTCAGGTAGTGGGAGGCCTCCACATTTCTTCAACTTTTTCCATAGTCATTTTGGCTATTTTAGGCCATTTGCATTTCCCTATGAATTATCAAGTCAGTATGCGGGTTTCTAAGTAATTTCCTGCTGAGATTTTGATTGATATGGTGTTGAATCTATAAGCCAATTGGAGGAGAATGAACATCATAGCAATATTAGTCTTGTTATGCACAAACATGATGTACTTCTCCATTTATTACTTTCTACAACGTTTTATAGTTTTCAATGTACAGATTTTGCATTGTTTGAATTTTTATTGTTAAATGTATTCCTAAGAACTTCATGCTTTTTAAATACATATATATATATATATTTTTTTAATTTGGCTCTCAAAAGAAATTTCATAAATACATATATTTTTATTGATTTCAGAGAGGAAGGGAGAGGGATAGAGAGATAGAAACATCAATGATGAGACAGAATCACTGATTGGCTGCCTCCTGCACACCCCACACTGGGAATTGAGCCCGCAACCCCCAAGCATATGCCCTGACCAGGAATCGAACCATGATCTCCTGGTTCATAGGTTGACACTCAACCACTGAGCCATGCTGGCTAGACAAGAACTTAATGTTTTTAAAGAATATTGTAAAATTAATTTTACATGTTTTCTAATTGTTTATTGATAATACATAAAAAATAAAATCTAATTTGGATATTGAGTTTGTATCCTGTAACCTTGTATTGATGTATTAGTTCTGTTAGTGTTTAGGTTTTGGGTGTTTTTAGTAAATTCTTTCATATTTTCTATGTAAACAATTTTTTCATCTGCTAATTAAGACAGCCTTCTTTCTTCCTTTACAATTTTTGTGTCATTTATTATTTTCCTGCCTTGCTGTGCAGCTAGCACCTCCAGTGTAATGTCAATAGAGGTGGAGGAAGTGTACATTCTTGCCCTGTTTTCTACCTCAAGGAGAAATAAAGCATGCAATATTTCTCCCTAGGATATGATGTTAACCATAGTCTTATGGTAGATGTACTCTCAAAATTGAGGAACTTCCTTTCTATTCATACTTTGCTAAGACTTTTAAACCATGAACTGGTGTTAGATGTTGTCATTTTTTTTTCTGCATTACATAATCATATAATTTTCTCCTTTATTTTGTCAATATTGCAAATTCCATTGACTGGTATTTAAATGTTAAAGCACTCTTGCATTCCTGGAATAAACACCACCTGGTGATATACCCTTTTTCATATTGCTGGATTTGATCTTTAATATATCATTATACATTTCTACCTACATTCATGAAGAATATTGGTTTATAGTTTTTCCTTATTATATACTTACTAGAGGTGTGGTGCACGAAAATTCATGCACTGGGGGAGGGGGAACCCTCAGACCAGCCTACCCCCTCTCAGTCCGGGAGCCTCAGGGATGTCTGGCCTCCCACTGCGAGAGGCGACCGGGCCAATCAGGGGAAGGCGCCACTCCCATCACCCCGCTGCTGCTGCCACTGCTGGCTGCGGCTGCCGGCCCTCCTCGGCCCTCGCAGCAGCCTCCACCGCCTGCCCTCCTTGGCCCTTGCAGCTGCTGCAGCTTTTTCCAGAAGGATGTCCAGGAAACGTCCAGTCTATCCAGTCTAATTAGCATATTACCCTTTTATTAGTATAGATTAGTTCTTGGTATCAGTCTTATGCTGGTTTTTGAAAGGGTTTTGTGTAAGATTGGTATTGATTTATCTTTAAATATTTGAGAGTGTTCAACAGAAAACCATCTGAACATGGAACTTTCTTTGTGAGATGTTTTCATAACAAATTAAATTCATTTAATAGATATTTTGAGGGTTTGTGTTTTTTTTGCCTGCTTTGGAAAGCTGTTTGTTTTTTTTTTCCTTTTAAAAGGAATTTATTCTAAGTTCTTGAATTCATTTGCATAAAGTTGGTCATAATATTCTATTATATTTTTAATATATGTACTATCTTATCCTATATGATAAAAGGGTAATATGCAAATAGACCGAATGGCGGAATGACCAGTCACGATGATGCACACTGACCACCAGGGGGCAGGCGCTCACCAACGCAGGAGCTCACTTGATCGGGGCCTGCCAGTCAACCTCTTGGTCTTTTTCCCCAGCCGGCAGGCTCCGATCGCCTGATGGTGAATGGGGAACTGGGGGTGGGTGGCGGTGGGGTGCGGGGCTGGCTGCCGGCGGCCTGGGAAGATGGCCCTGATGGCAGACCAGACCTAGGGACCATACCTGTGCACAAATTTCATGCGCTGGGCCTCTAGTATATATATAAAAGCCTAATATGCAAAGTGTCCCCTTGGGAGTTTGACTGACCGGGAGTTTGATCACTCGCTATGATGTGTGCTGACCACCAGGGGATGGTGTGGAACAAAGGAAGGCCCCAACTGGCAGCTGGCAGCCACTAGGGACCCTACCCGTTAACGAATTTCATGCACTGGGCCTCGAGTATGCTAAAATGTCCCCTTTTAGTCTTGCTCTCTCATACAATCTTGCTAGGGGTCAATTTACCAATTATTTTATAGAATAAACTTTTAAATTTGTTTATTTTCTCTAGTGTGTTCTCTATTGACTTATCTCTAATTTTTATTGTTACCTTTATTCTACTTATTTTACTCTTCTTTTTATAACTTCTTAAGGTGGAGGCTTACATCATTTATTTAAACCCTTTTGTTTTTGTTGTTAATCCTAACCCGAGGATATTTTTTTCCATTAATTTTTAGAGAGTGAAATGGAGGGAGAGAGGGAAATATCAATATGAGAGAGACACATTGATTGGTTGTCTCCTGTATGTGGGGCCAGGAATTGAACCTGCAACTCAGTTATATGCCCTTGACCAGGAATCAAACTTGTGACTCTTTGGTGTGCAGGCCAAAGCTCTAACCACTGAGAAACACCAGCCCAGGCTATTTGAAACCTTTCTTATTGTCTAAGATAAGCATTTCAAGCTATAAATTTCCCTCTAAGGACTCCTTTCACTACAGCCCACAAAGTTTTATATGTTGTGTTTTCATTATATTCAGTTTGAAATACTTCCTAATTCCCTTACTGATTCCTTCTTTGATTCACAGATTATTTAGAGATGCGGTGTTTAATATTTATATATTTGGGAGATTTTCCAGATAGCATTTTGTTATTGATCTCTAATTGAATTGTCAATCAAGAATATATTCTGTATTATTTCAATCTTTTAAAAATGTATTGAGACTTGTCTTATGGACAGCACTGTAGTTCCGGATGTAGTTTCAATAAATGTCTGTAAATAGGTTGAGTTGGATGATAGTGTTGTTCACATTTTCAGTAGCCATACTGGTCCAACACTTCTGAAGGAGAATCTCACAATACCTAACTGAACGACATATGCACCTACCTTCGGACCCAGCAATCACATTTCCAGAAATCGTCCCTGAAGATACACCTTAAGCAATGCTAAAATTCATATGCATCCAGTTGTTCCACTGTAGCATTATTTCCAATTGAAAAATATTAGGAGGAAAATCAAATGCCCACGTATTAGAGAAGGGTTGAATAAGCTATGGTACATCCACACAGTATATTATTCTGCTATTTTTTTAACCCGGTAGATCTCTATGAAGTGATTCCAGGATATACTGTTAAATGGAATAAAATTGCAGAAGAGTATCTATAGTATGCTATCCTTCATGTAAGAGAGAAAGCAGTGCTGTATGAGAAAACACACACTTCTGCTTTTCTGTATGAAAGAAATACAGGAATGATAACCCCATGAAAGGACTAAAAATGGGTGTGGGGGTGAGAAAGGAGTGTCCATTCTCTGAGCATACCTTTTTGTGCAGCTTTGAGTCCTAGACACTTAGGGAATTTTCACACAGCCAAAACATGAAGATCTCAACCAAAAAGCACAGAGGGGATCCCAAAGTAGAAGATACGTAGGAGGAAAATAACCTAACAGTGTCACAAATGAATGACACAGCCTCACAGAAGGGTGTGGAGAAGGAAAAACAAGTGGAAGTTGGAAATATTGTGGAATTAGAATACTCTTTTGATTAGATGCTGTAAAGCTAGATTCACAAACAAAACCACTGTGTTCTCTCCTGAAATGACTTAGTGTGTGCACTAGGGAAGGCCAAATAAGGAAACACATGGCAGACCATGAAAGCCAGGTTTCTCTCTTTCTCAGAGAGAGAAATTACAAATACGAAAGGGGAAGGCCTGTGGTTTGGGATTGGAATCAGAACTCCCACTGTGCACTCATGGTTTCCAATATACATGCATACAGATCCCTGTGAGAATGTATGAGTTAGGAAACATACATGCATGTATAAACACTGAGTGGCCAGATTATTATGACCACCTGACATTTGTAGGCAAATTAGCTGTAATTTCGCCCTGAAGTGGCTAGAGGGCCAGACCATTATAAATAGGGAAGCAGGTTGTTTACCACAACAGTAGAAGTGATTTTTTTCTGAAGATATGGGTAAACAACACGATTTAACAGCCTTTGAATGTGGGATATATATATTTACACTGAGTGGCCAGAGTATTATGACCACCCCATCAGTACTTCATTGCCTTCAATACTGCGGTGATTCTTCTTGGCATTGACGCCACGAGATGTTGAAAGGTGATGCAAGGAATCTGACACCATGCCTGATGAAGAGCACTGTCCAGTTCTGTGAGATTTGATGGTTGTGGAACCAGCTGCCTGATGGCTCTTTTACCTTCATCCCACAAATGCTCAATTGGATTGAGATCTGGTGATTGTGGGGGCCACCTAAGCAAGGTAAAGTCTCCCTCATGTTATTGAAACCACTCTTGCCCAATATGAGCACCGTGGCATGGCGCATTGTCTTGTTGGAAGAAGCCATCTCCACTGGGATACGCCATCAACATGATAGGATGAACTTGATCACAACGATGCTTAGGTATGTTGTGCTATTCAGACGTTGTTCCACACAAATTAAAAGGCCTAAATCATGCCAGAAAACATGCCCCAAACCATAACACTTCTCCCACCAACTTGAAGGGTTGTACTCATGCATGTGGGGTACATACTTTCATGCTGTTTCCGCCATATTCTCACTCTGCCATCTGCATGATGCAACTGGAAATGTGATTCATCGGACCACATGACTTTTTTCCAATACTCGACTGTCCAATCCTTGTGTTCCTGTGCTAATTGGAGACGTTTTATCTTGGTAACTGCAGACAGCAAAGTTTGAACAGGAGGCCTTTG
>NW_005353692.1:274874-285932 GCF_000412655.1 Myotis brandtii | reverse complement strand
TTCAAAGGCTGTTAAATCGCGTTGTTTACCCATATCTTCAGAAAAAAATCACTTCTACTGTCGTGGTAAACAACCTGCTTCCCTATTTATAATGGTCAGGCCCTCTAGCAACTTCAGCGTGAAATTATAGCTAAATTTGCCTACAAACGTCAGGTGGTCATAATAATCTGGCCACTCAGTGTATATTCCCTAGCCTAGCTCAGAACAGGCAGAGAAGCAGTGACACCCAGTAGCAGTTAGTACACCCACCAGGTGTTGGTTCTTAAATACTTTTCTCCAGTAAAAGGAACCAGGGATTCTGGGAGAAATGGACGACTACAGGTCTGGCAGGGGAAATACAAGATGCACCTGGAACATTCTGTGGTGCCTGAAAATAAGAAAGAGAGAGAGGATGGGGACATATCACGGGTCAGAGGGGCTAACCTTAAGGAGCTCTCACTGGCCACAGCTGGAACAATGAGAGCAAGAAAATAACTCTAGTACTGATTGTGGTTCAAACACAGGATAAATATCTGTGAATCCACAATGATATAAACTGAATAAATAAGCAACTAGAGAAGGAACATCTCTTGCTTCTAATTAATAAATGTAGCAGAAATAGGGAAATAGGAAGTCCCCACTAGGCAAGCACCTCCGTAGCATTGTTACCAGGAAGACCCATAAATGGACACTAAGAATAGTGGGAAAAGCGTGAGGAGGACTAGAATATTTGCACAATGCAACGCCTGTCTCATATCTGCTCTGGCTGACTGTGTTACCTTGACGAAACCACTAACTGTCGTGACCCTCAGGTTGCCTATCTGGAAATGGGCAGGTCTGACCAGATCTCCCTGAGTCCAGCTCGTACTCCAAAGAAATGACTGCGTCTCCCCTGTGGCTCTCGGGGACAAACTTCCTTTTCCTTTCCTTTCTCTTCGCTCCCCCTTTCTTCTTTTCTTTACATTCCTTACCCATCATACATTTGTCTAGAAAGAGAATTTAGGTTGCTTCCTATGAGAGAAAGAGAAAATTGGAAGTGAGGGGGGAAAGAGAAAATACCACTCTTAAAATGAACTGGGTTGCGTCTGGCCATGTGGTTCAGTGGTTGAGCATGGACTCATGTGCCAAGAGGTCACGGGTTCGATTCTTGATCAGGGTACATGCCTGGGTTTCAGGCTTGATCCGCAGCAGGGGTTGTGCTGGAGGCAGCCAATTGATGTTGATGTTTCTCTCTCATTGATGTTTCTATCTCTCTCTCCCTCTCCCTTCCTCTTTCTCTAAAACCAATAAAAATATATTTTTTTAAAAATCAGCAAGATAAAGAAGGGAGAGAGGAAAACATCACAAAACAGAAACCTTTCCTACGACCAGAACCAACAGAGGGAAGTGCCGAGCTAAGGCCCGGGAACACCTTTCACAGGGGAGCAGGCATCGGCAGCCTCCGGTCTTCCTGCCTGTCCCCTCTGGGCCTCTCTACCACCACCTGCCCTCCTCAGCCACCATGGGGAGCCTCCTGTGAGGTGCAGTGGGAAGCTCCTCTCTCTGGAGCATCCCACATTTAACTTTATTTCTCACTGAGGAATGGGATTACGTTCCCATTAAAGGAATTTCCAGCACCAGCCAGCGGAGAAGGGGCCGCTTTCGGACAAGGCGGCCTTTCGTAGGCAGCACCCGAGCTCTGAAGGAGCAAAGGCCCCGCCATCAGGCTGTCCCAGCCTCTGGTCGTCTTCCCAGCCCGACTCGACCATAGGATCAGAAGGTGTATCAAGATCAACGTGAGCTATGAACTCAGGGAATTTGGTTTCTAATCCTGTTTCCTGCCTTTGATGACCTGTCTGTGGAACAAAGTTATTGCTATTTCTGTGCCATAAGTTTCTCTTTTTTAAAAAATATATTTTTATTGATTTCAGAGACGAAGGCAGAGGGAGTGAGAGATAGAAACATCAATGATGAGAGAGAATCATCGATCAGCTGCCTCCTGCACACCCGCCACTGGGGATCGATTCCACAACACGGGCATGTGCCCTGACCAGGCATCAAACCATGACCTCCTGGTTCATACGTCGACGCTCAACCACTGAGCCACACCAAATGGGCTGTGCCATGAGATTTTTAGTAAAACACCTGCTGTTCAGGCCATTGTGTTACTTTTAAAGAATGTAACAAACACAACTCAGCTGTCATCTCTGCTCCCCACCCCCACCCTCAAACTCCCGGAGAAGCACCAGCAAACCAGCACGAGATTTCCTCTCTGGGTCCGTGGACAATGGCCTTTTCCCAGCTCCTCTCGGGAGCTCCCAGCTCCCAGGCGACCAGAGCTCTCGAGGACTCGACTGCGGGAGATTCCAACAGCCCGCCCTCCAGCACCTGCCACGTGTGTCCCCTCCAGCACCTGCCACATGTGTGCCCGGCACCTGCCACGTGTGTGCCCTGCACCTGCCACGTGTGTGCCCTCAAGCACCTGCCACATGTGTGCCCTGCACCTGCCAATGCAGACAGCTTGCATTTTCACAGACCAGAACTCAGATAAGATTCCAAACCCAACACGGTGACCTGAGCATAGATGCTGTCAGTCTAAAATTTTGACAGGAAGACGGCCTTTACAGAAATACTAAGATTGTCTGGTGTTTTAAAGATCAGAGCTTCAAAGTCACAGGCACACAAAAGGGCAGTCAGGTCACACACTGACCAACAATAAAGACTGTAGGTGAAATTAATTTTTCTAAACAGAAAGCTCTAAAGCAGTGGTTCTCAACCTTCTGGCCCTTTAAATACAGTTCCTCATGTTGTGACCCAACCATAAAATTATTTTTGTTGCTACTTCATAACTGTAATGTTGCTACTGTTATGAATCGTAATGTGAATATCTGATATGCAGGATGGTCTTAGGCGACCCCTATGAAAGGGTCGTTCGACCGCCAAAGGGGTCGCGACCCACAGGTTGAGAACCGCTGCTCTAGAGAGTTACATCTCTGATAACCTTATTTCCAGCCTCTACCAACTCTTCTCCATCCAAATCTCAAATTCTGAATCAGGAAGATAACAGAAGGTCGTTGTTTCCAAGTTAGTTTGCTGCCCCTGAGCGTGACCCATTTGCACACCACCTCCCTTCTCCTTGAGACTCGGCTCCAGTGTGGCCAAGGGCAACCTGCACCCCACGTTTATGATCCCTGAGGGGAGCCGCTAGTGTGGAGAGACACGTGCATCCACACCTGGTCACCTGCAACGATTCCCATCCCGTCTGTATGCGCATCCCTCCACCTGCCCAACTTTCGTCATGCACATTTGACACTTGTCATTTGTGAAACATATTGCTCACTGAGGAGGGTCTGTATTTTCTCCACAGATTTTTCTCCATAAAACGACCTGAGTCCTTAACAGAATATTCTCAAAGTGAGAAGCGGTTGTTCATGGGTTTGTTTTTTCTTCCCACTCATGGGGAAATGATGCAGCCACCACGATGGGCAACGTTGGCAACGTGAGTTTGGAAAATTAGGAAGTGGGGCTTCTGAGGGAAGGTGTGGGGCTGGCTGCCTCCGTGGCCACCCACACACCGAGGGGCATTTCCTGGCCCCAGGTGGAGTCAATTCTGGCTACACCAAGGAGGGCCAGGCGTGTTCTCTCATGAGGACCTAGGTCTGGACTCTCCAGGCCTGACTGTGAGCTGCTGGCCCTTAGCACTGGTTCCAGGTCAGAGGCAGATGGACCACTTAATGTGCAGACAGGCTTGGCGAGGCATCTCTAAAAGAAAATGTGCTTTTGAGGAAAATTACAGAGCATTATTAAAGAGCTGAGAAGAAAAGCAGATTTCTAAACCCTACTCGTGTTCTTTGCCTCTTTAAAAAATTCTCAACAAAATGGTTATTCTTACAGAATCCTGGCATTCTAGATGGCATCACCCACCTTGGATACTGTCCAAAGACTCTGGTCCGGACTCTGTTTGGGTCAGACGTTCAAACTGCTGGACGGACCATTTTATTTCAAGAATGAATGAAGGCAGACATAAGCCAACAGACAGCTAGCTGAACAGAAAGCTGAGCCAAAATACAAATTAAAATGCAGAAGTCAATATTCTTTCCTCTATGCTTGTAGGTTTTGTCCTAATTTAGCGCTTCGCTCATTCTTCCCTGGGCTAACCTAGTGGCCTTTATCCCCAGGCAGGGGCATGCCTTAAACATCTTTGCGCTCTTCCCATGCTTGGTCCTAGAAAACGGTATTGCTCAGCGACTATTTAATTGCCTCGACTATTTAACTGTTTAATTGATTTAATGAATGGTAGTAACTAAGATGATGAACATGACTACAAAGTTTATCATTTTAAAAAATGCTTTTTAAGAAACATATGCTATGTGATTCTATCCTTGTGACAAGTTTGTACTGTGCCTATTCTTATTATCCCAAATTTATAGTTATAGAAGCAGAGGCTCAGAGCGGCAAAATATTGTCTGATTCTAAAACCCTTGTAATTCTTCACCTTGCCACATGCCTACGATTTTTTTTTAATGTTCAGAAACCACACCGTGTATGTGTATAAAGGCTTTCTTTGCTCAAAAATCAGACGACCAACACTTGTGAACAATGTGCTCTCTGGCAGAGAACAGTTATGGGCAGAAAACAGTTCTGGGTATTGAAAAAGCACCAAAGAGCATCTAATATCATCCTGAAATAGAATTAAAAGTACATGTTTTACAGTGGACTTATGCTTCTCCTGCCAATAAAATAAAAATATGAAAAGGAGATGTCAGATTTCCTAATCCCGAAGATAAAGCATGAAAACGTTGAGGAAATAACGTGTTGGGAAAATGTGTGTGCAGAGAGGGGACCTCTGGGAAGGACAGTTTGGTTCCGCGCTTGTGGAGAACAATCTGGCAGCGTGTCAAGTCGAAAATCTGCACACGGTTAGGCATGCTCACTATGGTGCTCTCTACAATAACTGAAAAGCTAGAAACATCAGAAGTGGTAAAGTAGCATGGCCTGTTACTAAGATCCTTGCTTTTCATTGTGTGATCATGTTCTTACATAAAAAGAATAACATCTTATTAAATGGAAATGTTGGATAAAAACATTATAGTAATCTCTTTTTCGTATTTTGTTTTAAAAAAGATAGCAATGTCAAAACTACTGAACACATGAGGTGGCAGTCAACTTGTCAACTGCTCTAGTCCTTGCCATCTCCGACATGACTAGGGCTGGAGGAAACACTGCCATGCCCGTTCACACAGGTCTTGGCAATAAGGCTCAATGCCTTGCCACATGGGCTGCTCATGACACTTTCCCCAAGTGAGGGGAGAGGGAGAAGGGAAGGAAGGAAGGGGCTAAGACAGAAGTCACAGTGTCTTTATAACACAGTCTCAGAAAAGACACCATCACTTCTGCTGAGTGGGGCCTATATAAGCGTGTGACTACCTTGAGGCAGGGTCACTGAAGGCCATCTTGGGCCGTGCTTATCATAGCTCATTCTCACTCTCTCCCAAAGCCCACAAAAGTCTCATCCCATTACAGCACCAGTTAAAATTCCAGAATCCCATCATCTAAATCCAGTCTAGGTGCACATGAGGCTCCTCAGGCATCATTCCTTCAGGACAGTTCCTCTTAGTTTAAAGGCTGTTGACTGAAGAGACAAGTCATCCGTCCCCTGGCCGGCCAACATGCAAAAGTGGGATAATAGTAAGGTAGTCACCATATATACTCTTGCTCAAAAAGGAAAAAAAATGGGAGGAATACAGGGGCCACTGAGCCACAGAAATTCTGAAATCCAGCTGAGCAAATGTCAGAAGTTCCTTGACTGGGTGTGTCCTACTGAGCCCAGTTCTTATTGTCCATGGCTGTTGGACCCACCCTCTGGGCTCTTGGTTCTTCCCTCCTGGACTTCCAACCTCCAGAACTATGAGAATATAAATCCCCGCTGTTTAAGCCAACCCTCCCCCCCAATCTCTGGCATTGTGCTATGGCAGCCCAAGCAGACTAATTCATCCATCTTCTGAAAGATATCTGAAAATGTCTTGCTATTGCCCAATCCAAATTTACTCTTCTTTTTAAAAATCATTTTTGATGCATATAACTACACATCAGTGTATATAATTTGTTTCTGTACAAAATGTATATGATTAGACTAGCAGTCTGGTGCATGAAATTTGTGCACATTAAAAGGGAATTAATTAGAGGAAATATTTTAATATTGCTATTTGCCCTTTCTCTATAATAGAAGTGTCAGAGATGAAAGAAAATTAGTAAAATGTATATGAAAACCTCCCTCCTATCAGAGTCTGGGGCACGCAGCAGGACCCAGAGTCAAGTCCCTGCCCACCCCCATTTGCCTCAAAATCATGCCAGACCCAGACCTGGCCAGCCCCACCCCTGTCAAGCCCCGTTGGACAGGGCGCACAGCCTCAGGTCCCTGGCCCAGCGCTGGGTGGGGGCGTGGCCTCAGGTCCCCCATTAAGCCCTGCTGGGTGGGGGGCACAGGCTCAGGTCCTGCACCCCGGCCTGGCACCATGCAGCCTCAGGTCCCTGCTGATTGGTCGTTACAGCGTCATGGTGTGACAACCATTTGCATATTAGCCTTTTGTTATTATAATTTTTCCTAATCTAATCTGAGAGTCTATGCTTTCACTGGAAGAATTGAAACCTTGCATTTCATGTTAGAGCCCATTTCAGATCTAACCTCCACCTTCTAGATGTGGAAGCCCAGGGGGTTTATGACTGTAGGATGGGAATGTGACAGTAGATGCCTCTCGTGGTTTACTGTGGACTGAAGTTAGGGATCACACTGTAATGGGAAAGTTGTGTTGAAGGAATCACCAGATCAGAGCATTTCAAGATTAAATCCTTACTCTTCAGGGTCAGAGAGCAGAGACTTGCACTGAACCAAATCACAGAAGAGACAAAGGGGACCTCACAATGACCAGGAAACAGATTTCAGAAAGCGATCCCTGGAGGAATTCTCAACCCAAGGAGCAGGCGGCAGTGGGAACTCTGCAGCTGCCCTCCCAGCCTCCCTGTAGGTCACCAGGAGCAGCACGGGGTCTCCGAGGCCTCCAAAAACAGTGAACGTGCTTTCTCACTCATCCTTTCTTGCTCTGTCTCCAGTCACACAAGCTTCTGGTCACTTGCTAGTAGTTGTCTTTTCTGTGTCTTCTGTAGTGATTTGCATAACAAGCATCCTGTCTCTAGTACTCATGTTAATTTTCCATTGAATGAAACATATATTTTAATCTAAGTTTCTCTAATGATCCAAGTCAGAGCAAAACAATGTCTTTTGCCTACCCTGTAATTAAAGTAAGAAGCTGAGCATGCTTTTACTTTACTTTAGCTTTTATCTTACCTTAAAATATATTATAAGCCCAATCTATTATCTAACCAACCAGTCAAGGTTTTTTTTTAAATTGATGTTTTCCCCCCAAACATTTTTAGCTTCTGAACTTTGTAACTATATTTTAAAAACACAGGGACCACCAATCTTTTTATATCTTGACTTCCTTATTTTTAAGTTATTAATTTTGATTTTTTTGTTTGTTTGTGTTAGAGAGGAAGAGGGAGAGAGAGAAAAACAACAACACATCAATGTGAGAGAGAAACATCAGTCAGTTGCCTCCTGCATGCACCCGACTGGGGATCGAATCCACAATCTGGGTATGTGCCCTGAACAGGAATCAAACCTGCCACCTTCTGGTGTATGGGCGACGCTCAAACCAACTGAGTCACTCAGCCAAGGTGACTTTTTATTTATTTACCTTTTCAGTGTCCTGTAGAGTAGGTCTTTGAATACTTTTTAAGGAAGGCCAAATGGGTGAAATTGCTTCTGATTCTTAGATATCTGAAAATATCTTCCCACTGCCTGGACTCATGGATTAAATTTGGCTTGGAATGGTATGCTCAGATCATGACGTTTCCTCTTTAGAGAAGCAGAT
Organism: Myotis brandtii; assembly: GCF_000412655.1. Taxonomy (NCBI): domain Eukaryota; kingdom Metazoa; phylum Chordata; class Mammalia; order Chiroptera; family Vespertilionidae; genus Myotis; species Myotis brandtii. The sequence continues at coordinate 278,043 of NW_005353692.1, read as the reverse complement.
ATTTCTCCATTTGGAGCTGGTGAATAAAAACGAAAGCTAGCCTGATTTTTTCCCTTTGTAGGTAAACTGCTCCTTTCTGTGTGCTTGCTCATATGATAATATCTTTTCTCTAGATATGGACATTTCCCCCCTTCCCCATTAAAACCTTGATTTTTTTTTTTACACTAAGGGAAATATTTTCTATTCCATCTGTGATTATTATTTCTGCTCCGTTTGTTCCAGCATTTTCAGGAGGATCTGTTATCCACAGGTTGGATTTATACTACTTTCACTCTGTGTCTGCTATGATCCCTTGCCATTCCATCCGTATACTTTACACAGTCTTGGAAAGCGGGTCCATAGATTATATTTTATCCATTGTCAAGTCTGCTCGCTGGTGCAACTATAGCATTTTTGTCTTTGCATCCTTCTCTCATTTTGGCTGTCTCCATGTTTGATAAGGGCAGGTTACCTGGAGTGACTTAAACTCACCTGCAGGGTGGCATCTGGCAGGGCCTGGCCTCAGATCTGTATGAGGAGGATGGCCTGCTTTGGGCCACCCTGGCCCAGTCCCCAGCAGGCACTCCTCAGTCTGGCCCTGTTGCATCAGGTTGGAGCCAGAGCACGATGTGCTCCCAGGGAGGCTCTGCCTCCAGAGCGTTTCCCAAGGGAACATGCATCCCTCTGTGCTACTCATCCTCCTCCCTCTACTCACTCCGTGTTGTACGGGAAGTTGTGATCTTGGAATTCATATGGAAGGCTTGCCTGGGGCCCCAATTTTGGCCCTCGTGGAACCTTATTCCCCTGCAGAGGGTAACAGTGGTCTGGTTTCAGGTGATAAGAGCCCGACCCCCTAAGCCTGGCAGAGGTTGGGATAAGCAGATCCTCTCCTGGGTCTCATTGTCTATTCAGTGTTGTGATGAGAAGATAAAACAGATGTTGCTGGGGTGGGGACCAGCCCCACGGGCACTGTGCCTGGTGAACATTCCCTTTAGGTTTCTATTAACGCTGATGCTAGGTTTATGTCTTTGCAGAGAGTCTCGAGTGTTTTAATAGGAAAGAGAGTGCAGCTCAGGCTAATCCAATGGTTAATTTTGACATATGCCTGGCACATTTCCCCCCAGAGAACAATGAATTCGTTATACATAGAGAAATGACTTTTCAATCCCAATAAGGGCCCAAAATTACTCCATTCACCAACTCCCATGGCAGCCAAATGACGCTGGCGGGTGGAATCCTGCCGATGGGCACAAAGGGTTCCACTGCAGCGGAAGGGCCTCCAGCGCAGGAGGCGGTCAGCACAGTGGCCGGTAGGGAGTCCGGCTGTTTCCAGAAGCTTGTCATTACCCTGATTCCGCCCCGACCACAATCAGCAGACAGATCACCAGTAAGGATGTGTCTTAAACACATCAAGAGGGGAAATACTAGTATAACATGATGTGTCCTTACCTTGTGATAAATTCTGGCCACCAAACCCCGCTGAAGAACCCTTTCGCGAAAACTCACTGCTTTCAACAGAAAGGTGAGATTACCGACTGAGTCCGTGCTAAATCCCAGGAAACTGAAGGAAAAACACAGTGACCATCATTCTTATTTGTCCTCACCAAGGGACATATTTGAAAGAAATAGACAGGGCTTGTATTTTCAAAAGGAATTTTCTTTCAGTATATAACCACCCCCTGGATTCGTGCTTCCGTCAGTACTTGCCTCATGAATGCGTGGCTCTAGTTTCTCTACATGGTGGTCCTTATGGTATGAAGATAATTTGGTTTCCTGCTTTTCCTACTATAATTGTTTTATAAGTAATGCTCAATATTTTATATAGTCTTTCTTCACTATCAGCTATATAACTTCCATCAAGTGGGCTTACTCTAATTTGCTCACCATTGTTGGGCATGTGGTATAATAATGATGATACGTGAACATTATTTTTTTAAATATATATTTTATTGATTTTTTACAGAGAGGAAGGGAGAGGGATAGAGAGTTAGAAACATCAATGAGAGAGAAGCATTGATCAGCTGCCTCCTGCACACCCCCTACTGGGGATGTGCCTGCAACCAAGGTACATGCCCTTGACCGGAATCAAACCTGGGACTCTTCAGTCCCCAGGCCGACGCTCTATCCAGTGAGCCAAACCAGCTGGGCAACGTGAACATTATTAATAAAATATACCTGTCACAAAATTTTTGTCAATGAATACTATTTCTTATACACATCGTGTGTCAGGCACTGGGCTAATTACTGCTGTGAATTATTCAATGATTCAATAGTTCTATGATGAAGTTACATATTATAATCATTCAATGTAGAGTTTGAGAAACTGAGGCTCAGCAAGATGTGGGAACCTGCTCAAGGTCACATGGGCAGAGCACACTCAAGCTCAGGTTTTGTCCCGGGGACACTCGGATTAAAAGAAGAGGAGCAGGAGGGGCAGTGAGGGGGTGTGGGCAAGCGGTAGGGTGTGCCACAGAGAGGGTGGCTTTCTTCAGCACAGAAATTTCCCTCTTTCCCATCTGGCAAATGAGGAAACTGAGGCACAGAGGAGTTGAGACTTAGGCACAAACAGACTCCAAACACCCAGTGTGGGAGCCGTGCCCTGCCTCCCTCGCCTAGTCTCAATGACTGAGTCCTCCTGCAGTCCAGAGGGGGCCCATGGGTGTCCACGCAATGGCGGTTAATTGGAGGGACTTCAGGGCACCGGGAAGTCCCCAGCCCATCTTTCCTCCCATCCCCATCTCCCCGTGTGCGTGTCCTGTGACTGCCATCCTGCTGCTGCAGTAGGGAGAGAGCTCCACACGGCTGAGAACCCATCACCCTGGACCGCCAATGCCCAGGGAGGTGCCTAGGTCACGGCGTGGATGACAGAGGCTTTTGTTAATATACGTAACAATCAGAGCAAGTAAGGTTTGGGGACTTACGCAGAACAAGACAGACTGACTCAGTGCGCCTGACTGTGTGGGAGAGAGATGTGTACTGTTTTGGAGGTTAATAACCGAAACAAAAATAAATGGACTGGAACTTTCCAAATATTTACAATTGGAAAACAGCCTTTGGCGCATCTCAAGTCTGTCCTGGAACATGTGCTGGGAGCAGAGGGTTGCACATGGGTGAGGGGCTGTTATGCTCTTGGAGTGAGGAGGCCCCGCTCCACTATCAGGAAAGGAGAAAAGAGGGGAGGGGAGAGGAG
>NW_005353692.1:170601-274853 GCF_000412655.1 Myotis brandtii | reverse complement strand
GGAAGAGAAAAGGGGAGGGGAAGGGAGGGGAGGAGAGGAGGGGAGGAGGGAGGAGAGGTTCCTGAGTGAATGAAACTGGTGCTGATGGAGACTGTGCTGTCCTTTCACCCCTTGTATGTGGGAAAATTTCAAACTAACAACCTGGGCCAAGGCTATGGAAACTATGAAATGTCCACTCAGGACCAGGAATAGTGAAAACACCCACTGACTTCGTAGAGGGTGAAGGACAAACTGAGACACTAAAACTAAGACGTAAGGGAAACCGTCCTGGATACAGGGGCTGATGAGAGAGACTGCAGTGTGAATAGGCAGGAATCTTGTGAGCAGCAGGAAAAAAGGGGGAAAAGGACAGAGAACAGCTTTCTTAACTTCACTTCCTGCCAACGGCTGTGGGAAGTCCCACACTGTCATTTATGTGTTTCCCATGCTTGTGATCAGGATTGTAAGATTATATTTTCTAATGAATAGTTTCCTTAGAAATTAGTTCAATACATTTGGGTTATGGAGATCAATAATCTGCCTCCAAATAAAAACAATAATTTTAAAAATACACAAAGGAAAAAGGCATATAAGCTGCTCAAAAGTAGCATAAAGGAGACAATACACTTATGAGCATAAATTAATGAAGTAGAAAAGAGAGATATGACAGAGCAGATCAATAAAGGGAAAAGCTGGTTGTTTTAGAAAAAATAAACCAGAAAAACATCTGATGAGATAAAACTGTACAACAATACAGAAGAGAAGACACACACATAATGTTAGCAATGACAAATGGGACCTAACTTCAGACTAGTGAAAGCAAAACATGTAATTAGAGAGTAGTATGAAGAACCTTATGCCAATAAATTAAAAAACAAATGGATTAATTTCTAGAAAAATGCCATTTACTATAACTGACACAAAAAAGCCTAAATGGCCTTAAAATAATTAAATGAATTAAATCAGTAGTTTGTTTAAATATTCCCCCAGGCACAGATAGGTTTCAATTAATGAATAAATTCTTCCACAGAATAAGAAACTATCCACTCCTACAATAGCTTTATGAGACCAGGAAAGCTTGCTATAAATCCAAATCAGGAAAGTAAAAGAATAGAAAACAGTATGCCAATCAATGTACAGAACCCTAAGAAAGCTCTGGCCAGCTAGCTCAGTTGATTGAACTGTCATCCTATACACCTAAAGGTTGTGGGTTCAATTCCCCATCAGAGAACATACCTAGGTTTCTGGTTCGATCCCCGGCCAGGGTGCATACAGGAGGCAACTGATCAGTTCCTCACATGGATGTTTCTTTCTCTCTCCCTTCCTCCCTTTAAAATCAATAAAAACATATCCTCAGGTGAGGATTTAAAAAAAAAGACATCATAAGAAAAGTCTAAAAGAAGCCACAAACTTGGAGAATAGAGAACAACAAAGGACAAAGAACCCCTAAAAGTCCACAAGAATAAGAGCAAGGCCCTGGCCACGTAGCTCAATTGGTTGCAGCATCATCCCAATACATCAAGGTTTCGAGTTCAATTCCCGGTCAGGGTGCCTGTAAGAGCATATAATGAATGCGTAAATAAGTGGAACAACAGATTAATATTTTTCTCTCTCTGAAGTCAATAAATAGCCGGTTTGGCTCAGTGGGTAGAGTGTCAGCCTGTTCAACCTGTTCTCAGGGTCCCAGAGTCGACTCCAGTCAAGGGCACATACCTCGGATGCAGGCTCCTGGCCCTGGCTGGGGGCACGTGGGAGGCAACCAATCAATGTGTCTCCTTCACATCGGTGTTCCTCTCTGTCTCTCCCTCCCCCTTCCTCTCTCTCTAAAAATCAATGGAAAAATATCCTCGGGTGAGAATTAAAAATAATAAATAAATAAATAAATAAATAAATATTAAAAAGAAAATAATAAGACCAAAAAAAATAGAAAAATTGGCAAAACACATGAACAGGCATTTCACATTAGAAGAAATACAAATAGCAATAAACATGTGAAAGCACGCCCAACTCTCACAGTAACAAGAAAAAAGCAATTTAAAGTCAGTGAGAGATCTTTTCCTTACATCGTATTGAGAAAAATTAAGTCTAATAAGGCCAGGTGTTGGCACAGATATGGCTTCACAGGACACATGCTGCTGGCAGGTATAAACTGCACGGTCACGTTAGAAAACACCCCGGCACTATCTGCTGAAGCTGAACACTGATTCCTAGGCAATATATACTGTTGAGGAGCGTTTTCCAAACAACAGATTGAAAATCACCAAGGAGTCAGGAAATCAGTTGAAAGGATTGAGATCAGAATTTTTAAAAATTTTAAAATGTCAGAAAGCAGGATGAGCAATAGGATAAGCATCGTTTACGTCAGTTGTGCCTGTTGGGTGGGGTGTCCGATGGATGTGTGGGTGTCACTGTGATGTAAAATGTATTTCTTTCTCTGAGTCATGGCAGCTAAATGGGAAAACCCTGTAGGAACTCTTGCACATTTTCCCTGAAAATATAGACAAGGTTCTTCATATGAGCTTTATGCAAAGTATCAAAAACACAGCCTGAGCAGCCACTGGAGATGATAATGTAAATAGATGAGGTTGATGGTGAAATGTAGTGAGTGAGGAGAAGAGCTCTTCAGCTACACATAACAGCTTGGATGGGTCTTAGAAACAAAATACTGAGTGACAACAGGAAGCCTCAGAACTCCACATACTTCACACCTTATTTATTAAGTTTAAAGTCAATACTAAAAAAAAATCAATAAAGACAACCAAAAGCATGGATCCTGAAGCCAGACTATATGGGCTCAACGCCTAGCTCCTCCATTGATTAGCATGCCACCTAGGGCAAAATCCCAAAATCCTTCACCTCTGAGCCTCAGTTTCTCATCTGTGAAATGGAAATAATAACCCACCTCATGTTTTTATAATTAAAACCTATAAAGGGCTCAGAACAGTGAACACGCAATAAAGAAGGAGCACAGTAGAAAGAACAGAATTAGCATCGTTACGGTTCCTAAGTTGGGGAGTGGGTGCACGAGCGTTCATTTTACGTATTCGTGTATTTTTGTATATATGCCAAGTAGTACACATTGCAATCGCGTGAGCTGCCATGACAAGGCTCTGTGTTCTCGGGCTCAGTAATAAGACACTGAGGGCCGAGGATGGTGACAGCCTGGGCAGTGACGTACCTGGTTCTGAGCTTGTCGCCCCCGACTCAGCCCAGCTTCGGAGCCGGTTAACAAGTGGCCTTTCTTCATCTGCTTAGTGTGTTGAGCCAGCAGTTCCCACACCACAACCTGCGTGCAGAGCTACCATCTGTCAGTCATTTGTCTGAAATATAAAAAATGCCAGTGTCTTCACATGCTACAGCCCGGTGAGTTCTAGTTGCTGCTAGTAAACTCCCTGAAAGGAACCAATGACCTCCTCCTTCCCGGACCCCCTCTCCCCCACAGAAAGCAGGTGGCACTTACCATCCACGCTCATCCCTCCCAGCGTGGCCAGCGGCTCCCTCTCCTCTGGAACCTCAGGCACAAATGCTGGTCCCAGTGCCACTTACTTCAGCTGCCACTTCAGATAAAACCAACTTGCCTTTCCTGGACGAGACAGACATTTGGTCTGTTTTCTTTTGTACCTCTGATAGTCTATGGCTGATTAGGTTTGGGGGGTTGGGGGAGAAGCATTAAAATGTACACGTAAAACCATCTCCATCAATCTCCTCCCTCATTCGCTTTGAAGCTATGATTTGGCCTGAACACGCTGCATGCTTTTCCGGGTTTGTTAAAGATGCTCATGGCTAGCCTGCGGCAGAGCCAGGCCCAGCTGGTGGCAGCAGCTGCCAGGCCTGTCAGCGAGGCCGCCTTTGGACCACCCTGCCCATGAGCCTCCAGCTGACTGCCTTGGTGAGAGCGGCCCAGGCAAGGCCAGCGAGGAATCGCACTGGGTGACCGGGCCCAAACTGCTGACCCACCGAACCATGAGCTAACAATTGTGACTTGTTTTAAGCTACTAAATTTGGGGATGGTTTATTATGCAGGAATAAATAGCTGATTCATTCTCCTACAAAACCAGTGTCAGAATATTTCCTTCTTTGTTTTATATATGTTCATGTTTTGTATAGAGATGCTATAAAGCAGCAGTTCTCAACCTGTGGGTCGCGACCATCGGAAAACACATATATAATTACATATTGTTTTTGTGATTAATCACTATGCTTTAATTATGTTCAATTTGTAACAATGAAAATACATCCTGAATATCAGATATTTACATTACGATTCATAACAGTAGCAAAATTACAGTTGTGAAGTAGCAATGAAAATAATTTTATGGTTGGGGTCACCACAACATGAGGAACTGTATTAAAGGGTCGCAGCATTAGGAAGGTTGAGAACCACTGCTATAAAGTATATATGCTTTTGACCAGCAGTATATCATAAGTAGTATTTTTGGCTCACATTGCTGTTTCGGATTCTATCTGTTTAATGGCTATATGTTCAGTGAGATATTTAGGTTGTTTCCAATTATATAGTGTCACTAACACCTTGACATCAATACATTCCAACAAAGAGCACTGTCTTCTTTCTGGTTGTCACCTAAGGATAAATCCATGAGTCAGCCGACACGGAGGTGTTTGTAAAGGCCTTCGCGCCTATATGAGGGATGCTGGTAGCTCCTCCAGGCATGTGCCTGCGAAGCTTTCCTGGCAGTGGAGGCAGAGCCACGTGTGCAATCATGGGACAGTGTCACACCCCATGTCTTGTCCAATGCCACTGGCCAAACAGAAGCAGCGAACTGACAACCCAGAGCCTCATTCAGTTACACCGAAGCTTTCAGGTTCTCCCCACCCCGGCCTGTGGGAGGACTACACTCCCTGCCCCCTGAAGTCAGAGGTGGCCACAGGGTTCACTTTAGGCAAGTGACATGCAAGCTGGTGTGATGCTCCCACTTGTGACTGCTCCCTAACTCTGGCTTCAGTCTATATCGAAGGCTGCCATGCCAACTCCATGCATAGATGTGGCATTCTTAGGTCATACGATGTTGTCAGGTTTATTATAAACTAGAGACCTGTGCACACATTTGTGCACGGGTGGGGTCCCTCGGCCTGGCCGGGGAACAGAGCCGATCAGGGCCATCTTGCCCAGTCCCAAACGGGGCCGATGGGGGTCAGCCAGTGGGGGAGGGACTGCAGGAGGGCTCCAGGGTGTGTCCGGCCCTCTCGCCCAGTCCCCATCGAACCAAACCCCAGCAGCAAGCTAACCTACCAGTGGGAGTGTCTGCCCCCAGGTGGTCAGTGTGGGTCATAGCGACTGGTCGAGTGGTCGACCAAACGGTCAACCAATGGGTTGGACACTTAGCATATTATGCTTTTATTATATAGGACTAGTGGCCCAGTGCACAAAATTTGTGCACTGGGTAAGGGGGGGTCCCCCAGCCTGGCCTGAGTCCCCTCGCAGTCCAGGACCCCCCTGGGGGATGTCTGCCTGCTGGCTTGGGATCTGGCCTAAGCCGGCAGTTGGATATCCCTCTCACAGTCTGGGATACCTCTCACGGTCTGGGACCCCTTGCTCCTTACTGCCCACCTGCTTGCTGCTCCTTACTGCTTGGCTCACTGCTCCTTAGTGCTGCTGCAGAGGCGGGAGAGGCTCCCGCCACCACCACTGCACTCACCAGTCATGAGTTCTGCTTTTGGCTGAGCAGTGCTCCCCCCGTGGGAGCACACTGACCACCAGGGGGCAGCTCCTGTGTTGAGCATCTGCCCCCTGGTGGTCAGTGTGCATTATAGCAACCAGTCGTTCAGCCAGTTGTTCCACTGTTCAGTCAATTTGCATATGAGGGTTTTATTATATAGGACAACTTTCCTTTTGTTTCTTTGAAGTATTGTCTTAAATTCTTGAATTTATGCCTCTAGATAAATTATACTATGATTTCATTTCAGGATAATAAAGGGGTATCACAAAATATTGTGACACAAGGGCATTGTCCTATACACCGAAGGGTCCCGGGTTCGATTCCCAGTTGGGGCACATACCTAGGTTGCAGGTTCAATCCCCAGACCCAGATGGGGCAAGTGTGGGAGGCAACCAATCAATGTTTCTCTCTCACTTTGATGTTTCTCTCTCTCTCTCCCTTTGCCTCTCTCTAAAAATCAATGAACATGTCCTTTGGTGAGAATTAAAAAATAATAGATAGATAGATAGATAGATAGATAGATAGATAGATAGATAAAAAGAGGCATCAGGCCTAATAAGTTTAAGAATCATATTGTATTAGGGATCAAAGGACATGAACATTATTATGGCTGCTATACAAAATAAAGGTGAAAATCAAAACATTTCCAGCAGAGAAAAAAATGGAGGGAAATTGGCAAATTTTAACTGGAATTCAAATTATAATTCAAATGACATTAGCAATCCAGTTTTGTTTCACTGACACATCACTAGGATTAGCACTTATATTCTTCATTTTTTCTAATCTGTTACGTTTATGATGGCTACACCTCTAACTCCCTCTTGGTACAAGGGCACTGTCATCCCAAGGATTCAATTTGCTTTCTCTTTACCTCATCCCTTATCTTTCTTCCTCTGTCTTCTTGCCATTGCTACCTGATGACATAGAGCCCAACAACCTGTGTGTGGTCTCCTGTCATTCTACTGCTGGGAGGGGAATGCTGGGCGGTCAGAGTGTCCGCCGTGTGCTGTCCGAGGACGCACAGCCCCATGCTGCAAGCTGAGCAATCTTTCCTGGGCCGGGGGCTGAATAGCAAACCCCCTTCCTGTGTCCAGTATCTCATCCAATCTGACCGATTCCCGAATAATTTCCTTCCGCTTTGGAATGACATAATTACCCAGTTCAGGCGCTAACGCAACAGAAAAAAATAGATCACTGGGCCTTGGCCGATTTCACAAAAGCAGATTTTTTTTTTACTCTTTTCTTTCCTGTTTGCCTCTTGCTTTTGGCATCTTTCCTCCTTTTCTAGGTCATGAGACAAGAAAACATGATTTTAAAAATGAGTTTATTTTCTGCTGCTGAAGCCCCTGTGGTGAAAGATTAAATGATTGAAGCCATCAGCTACCATGGGGTTTGGGTATAACACTCTCTAGATCCGATACTTTATTTGATAAATGACCAGGGAAAGACAAAGATAGAGCAGTCACCTTCTCTATTGGGCGTGCAATGAAGGCGAGCTCGCTTCATCTCGGGGATGCGATCCGGAACACACTGTCATGTACTATGTGTGCATATATACACAATATATGTACTATATACTAATACCAACATGGTACATGCTAATATACTGTATACACACATGTATACCCATATAAGTATTTTTAACTTTCTATTTTAAAATAATTATAGATCCACAAAAAGTTAAAATAGCACAGAGAGGTATTATTGTCCAGTCAGCACCCAGATTACCCCAAAAGTGAGATCTCACATAACAGCAGCAATTATCCAAACCAGGAAATTCAATAGCATTTTTATACATTCAATGTCCCCGTTGTACTGGAGATCTCATTATTTAAAAATGCACTGAAAAGTAGATCACTCTGTAACGCGAAATATCATTTTTTCAATACAAGTAATTACCTCCTTATCTAAGCCGGGGTTTTTAATACTTATACCAGATTTTCCTAAGATGACCGGTGACGCTATTTCTTTCTAGGTGATTGTTTTTGTGGCTGAGCCGTTCTCCAGTTCTGCACGCGAATTCTCTCTGCCGCCCTCTGCGCGTGATTAATCCCCGGCGGCTGAGCCTGGTGCACCTGTTCCCGAGCCTTTCTCCGGAGAACTCCAGGGGCCTGAGCAGTCAGCACAGCGACATCCTTCCCTCTGGAAAAGATCCACCTGCAGGTGGAATCACGCTCATCTACAGCCTTGGAAACTCTGAGTCTAGGCAGTGGTGCAAAACATGACATCATAAGCACGCATTCATAATGGATATCATATGGATCAGGCAACGGCAATCAGGTAACATCAACAAGAGTTATTTTTTAGGTCAAATGGCTTTTCAAGGCATCTATGAAGCAACTAGCATTTCCACACGTGCAGCATCTCACTGATTTATGCCAGGTTCAGTGAGACTTGGATGAAAAAGTCTAAAAGGTAGGGTCTCGTGCCAAGACAGAAACACGCAGAGCCAATGAGAATAGAAACAGGTGTCTAAGCAAAGCCACCCGACGTCACCCACTCCGCAACGAGGACAAGCCAGGCAGCGGGGAGTCATTCGGAGTGGCAGCACGAGGGCGATGGAGTCATTCGGAGTGGCAGCGCTTACGGCATCGGGGTCCCAAATAATGCCTAGCAGGACTGGCCACAAAATTTTGGGCCCAGTGCAAGATGAAAATGTTCCAAAAGTATTAAGGATTTCCAGATGGCGAGAGCAGCGCATTAAACCAATCAGGGCCCCTCTGAGTCCGAGGTCCTGTACGACTGTCCAGCTTTAACCCCAGGAAGCTGGATCTGGTCCCCGGGGTCCCAGCAGGACCAACAGACACGAACGTACCTGCATGTCCTGCACCTGTATTACATCTACATCAGGCCACCTTGGTCCCCGAGGGCAGCCCAGGTGACACCCAGGTATAAGGTTGAAGAAAAGACCAAGTGGACGTGACTCACCACCAAGCATTCTAACGCTTCACCTCTGTTAGGTGCTGAACAACACATCAAAATGAGATTCTCTGAGGAGAATTTTTAAAGATTGCCTAACTAGGAGAAATGAATGAAATAGGGAGGGCCGGGGAGGGGAAAGAACTGCTTTAAAACACATAAACCAACACGTACACTGCTTGGAGTAATTGCTGGGCCTTAAACATGAATTTGCATTTTATTTCGGAGGACGGATGTGTCCAAAGCAGTGATTTAAGCCCTGCAAAAATTCATGCACTTCCCAAATGGACTCAATAGTGGTTAGTTTTCTGTTTGTTTAATTAAATCTGGATCAAATCCAATCTATTTTCTCAATGTCTCTTCCCCACAGAAAACAAGTGCATCTTTGTTGTTTTCCTTCCTTCATTCCACCCACCTTTATGGAGCACCTACTATGTGCAAGGCATCCACTGTCAATAGGGCTTCCAGTCAATTGGGCCTTCAGTCTGATAGGAGAGATCAGCTCAGGACACACACGGCACTCCGGGGGCATTTGTCAGAACCCGAACACGACAGGCACAGAAGTACAGCAAGTCAAAGGAGATCCTTTTCTATGATGATCAGGGAAGACTTCTCTCTCTCCCCTCCCCCACCCCACCCCCCCTCTCTCTTTCCACATTTGCTCACTGATCTATCTCAAAAGGTATCTTTCAACCACGAGAAGGCCACCATTCCATGCACCTGGCCCAAGCAGAATCCGGGCCCCTCCTGCCATAGACGTGTGTCCCTCCTCCTGGGCTGCTGGGACCCAGCTCACACAGCCCCCACCCGAGCCTTGCTCTCCTTCCAGGATTCCACTTAACCTTCCGCCCTGGAGCTGGGCACAGCCCTGCCGCTTTCTGCCTCCATCCTGATCAAGGCCTTGCCTCTGGAAACACTGCCCACAGCTGTCAGGCCAGACCAGAGCCTTGGCACCACATGGATCCACTATGCATTTACTGAGCACCTACTATGTGCCCTGCATGACACTAGCAACAGGCGGAGGATGCGGAGTTCTCATTATGTGCACAGGCGTGCCTCAGGGATTCTGTGGGCTTGGTTCCAGACCACCATAATAAAGTGAGTGTTTTGATAAAGTGAATTATATTTTTGCTGAGGTGTGTGGGGGGGGGGTGGGGGGGGGTCTTGCTTTCAATTTGTAAAAAATGCAGCATCTGAAAAGTACAGTAAAGTGAACCACAGTAGAACAAGATGTGTCTGTGGTTAATACTTTGTGTCCCTCACTTAACCCTCAAGAGTCAGCAGCCCATGTAGAGATGTGGGAGGGGGGCCCAGGGAGACCGGGAACTGGCCCAGGTTGCTGCACGCAGAGTAGGGACTGAGCCCTGGGCCTGCAGGTCTGTGGCATTTCTGTGAAGTCTGAAGCCATGTTCTCTTGGACAAACGTCAGTGGAGGTAATGGCAGCCCCTGGGGAGGGGAGGGCCTGTGTGGGCCTCAGTCCCACCCACGCTCTGAGGTTCAGGGGCCTCTGCCCTTATGCTGGTCTCTGCCTGGCCCTGAAGACTTGGACCCCCTGGTCAAAGGGCCCCATGCAGCTCATGTAGGAACCCCAGGAATGAGTCCTGACCCTCCTCTCCCCCTCTCCCCATTGCCCAACCTGATGGACAAGCCATCTGTGACTGGCCAGCTCACAACAGTGGGGCCGGCTCAGGAGCACCCCTACCCTGCAGGACAGCAGCTGGTCGGCTGTCCGCTCCCAGATGCCATGCCCCCACGCCCCACACAGACTCTCCTTTATGGCCCACACCTTCTCTCACTAGAGGGGAAATGCCCGGCTCACCCCAGCTCCCGTGTAGCTGGGACCTCAGCAAACGGCCCAGTCCTGGCCTGTGGACCTGGAGGAACCAGCTGGGACCCCATGAAGGGTTTATTGAAAGCGCTGAGACACCAGGAACCACACCCACGTTGTGGAGTCGGATTCTGGGAAGAGGCTGGGGGTCCGAGGGAAACAGCCTGAGCCAGGCACGGGGTCCCCATCAGGGGCGATACGGGTTCTATGGTTTAGGAATCTGCAGCCACTGTGTCCTGGGGGGTAACCCCCATTCCCCCCAGCAACTGGGCCCAAGCTGAATTCCCCGAAGCTGATTTGCCCACTTTCCAAAGTCCAGGGCCTCTGCTGCTGGCCGCCCAGGTTTCTCACCACTGCCCCCACCATGGCCTTCCCTCCCGCTCTCCCCCATTTCTCCCTATTCCAGAAGTTTCCATTCAGTGCATGCAGGTGCCAGGCCATTCCTGAATCTCAGGTCCTAACAACAGCAGCAAAGTGTCCAGTGTCATTGGAATAGATGTGAGTGTGCAAACTAGAGGACCATAAGGAGAATGTTAGTAAAAGAAATAATATAAAGTTTTCTATAACTTGACTAATGTACAGCCCTCCCCACCCAGAGGAAAAAACATTCCCCTTCACCCCCAATGTTGACTTAAGTTGTTTCAAATTATAATGTTACTGAAACACGTGCAAACATAAAACTAGATATAAACACCTTTGTTTATAGCTCTTGTTCAACTATAAACGATGAAATTGAATACAAGCAAAGGAACAAAACCAAGAGATCCAATCAACAGCCTAACAACATGTGGCCGACTGTGGTGTGCTGCCTGGACGTGGTTCCTCGGGCAGGTTCTGCCCGGCTGTGTGGGCCGGGGGAGGAGGCCCTTCTCCTCTGGCCTCGGATGCCTGCCACGCCCTCCATCCAGCCGCACACCGTGCCGCCCTCGGCCTGCACCTGGCACAGATAGAGAGAGCCTACATCTCTTCCTTCCTGGTGACCTAAGGGGTATTATTTGGTGCCAAAGGGTTTCAATACCCAGACACCAGAGCTGGAGCCCACAGCTGTCCCTGGCTGTACGGCTGTCATCCAGATAACCTGCACACCACACTTAAACCATGTGTTTAGATCACCATCAAAATGAAAACAAACAATTAACACATCCTAGATCCCAATTTGGAAAACAATGCCAACACTAGTCTGGCTGTGCAGAAAAGAGGGCGTCACTGTGGGGCGCAGAGAAGTACAGACAGACAGACTGGCCCGGTCCAGGAGGCTCCCTTTCTCCATGGCTCACACCCGTGTGTGAGTCCAGAGGAGAGCTTTTGATACTTTGATGCTGCAACTGCTGGTTTTGAAAACAGTGCCAGTGTTGTGTGTCAGAGAGAAAAACAGGGCCCTGCTCACACTGCCTGGGTCAGCTTTCCTACGCGTGCACCTCCCAGCGTCCCTCCCAGCCCCCAAGTGACCCTATTTGTAAATGCTCCACATCAATTCTGTGCCCTGAGCGGATCTTCAAGCTGCCTCCTCACTCCATTTCCGATGCCACCAGCCTGGCTGGGCACCACACCGCCCCTAGGCTGAGACTGGGTCCCCAGCCCAGGCCTGGCTGCTCCACCATGGCCCCCACCGCCCTCACTGGGCAGGCCTCTTGGGTCTCATTCCACACACCTCCCCCTACTTTTCCTGCCATCATCAGGGTGATTCTGGGTGTAATTCCCCATCTGTTGGTCTTGAGGGCAGATTCCTGCAACCATGTCTCCTAATTCTTCTGGGGCTGGCAGCCCTCAGCCTGGCACCCACTGTCTCTCAGAAGAGGCCCTGAGGAGAGGGAGGCACCGATTATTCCCTGAGCAGAGCTGTCATTCACGCCATCACCCCTGCCTTGGCCACCGGGTCTCAGCCCTGTACTGCTGGTGCACCATGATGCTGCCACGCACTTCACCCAACCTCCCCTCCGATGTCAGGGCAACCTGCACTCTACCCCTTCTGGCCTGATCACGGGGGCTCACCTACAGCCAGGAGGTGGGGGCTTACCTACAGCCAGGAGGTGGGGGCTCACCTATAGCCAGGAGGTGGGGGCCCCCCTACAGCCAGGAGTTGGGGCCCCCCTACAGCCAGGAGGTAGGGCCCCCCTACAGCCAGGAGGGGAGGGCTCACTTACAGCCAGGAGGTGGGGGCTCACCTACAGCCAGGAGGTGGGGGCACCCCTACAGCCAGGAGGTGGGGGCTCACCTACAGCCAGGAGGTGGGGGCACCCATGAGGGGGTTCCTTCAGGTTCACTGTGTGGTTCCTTCCAGGATAAGAGAGTCCAGGTTCTCCAGCTGCAGCCCAGATCCGTCCTCACCTGATGCCACGTCCCATCCCAGCACCTGAGTCCTGGTGGGAGAACACCAGGGCTGGAGAGTGAGGTGGGGGGGCGGTGGGGGCTCACCTACAGCCAGGAGGTGGGGGCACCCATGAGGGGGTTCCTTCAGGTTCACTGTGTGGTTCCTTCCAGGATAAGAGAGTCCAGGTTCTCCAGCTGCAGCCCAGATCCGTCCTCACCTGATGCCACGTCCCATCCCAGCACCTGAGTCCTGGTGGGAGAACACCAGGGCTGGAGAGTGAGGTGGGGGGGCGGGGTGCAGGGGGAGCTTTTCCTTTCTTTGTTCCCCTTCACTCTTTCTCGTCTCTCCCTCAGCTTTTACATTGAAAGGAGAAACTATTTTTAAATGGTTTTAAATATACTTGATCTTTAAAATTCAAGCCAGATTAAATGGTCTTAAAGAAAGAGTGCAAATTTCCTACCCAAACCCCTGCCTCCAGGAACGACCATTCTTAGCCGAGTTGTTCTCCTGGGAGGGGAAGTGACCGGGACACGGCCCGCCCCATGTGCCTCACATTAGACCGCGCTTTTCTTGAGTGGCTTGTTCTCCCCGGAGTCTTAATGGACGTTCCCCCCTTGGTCTCATGAAGAAACATATGCCTTTTCCATCACATCACTAAGATCTTCCTGCCTCTTAATTGTCCTATTTCGAAGCAAATCGCTTCCTTCTTCACGTCCTTTTGATTCCTCTGACTTCCTGTTCCAATTTGGACAAACCGTGTCCCGGGCTTGCCACCCCACTGCTCTCCAGGTATTTCTTGAAGCATTCTCCTCTTGGGTCAGCCCCAGACAGCATGCACGTCTTCTAATTCATAATTCCTTTCACGCTTTTCTGCAGTTCACCTACAAGTAGCACCTTCAGAAAGTGCATGGCACACATTCATTATGATTCGTTATTTCACCACAGATTTAGTCAAAAATTTGGGCAGCTATAAAATTTTACATTCAAGACAACTTCCTTCTCAATTCCAAGGCATTGTTCCATTCTCGTCTATTTTCTGGCCATTCTAAGTGTGCTTCTCGGACAACAGCCCTGCATCACCCAGGAGCTGGGAGAAATGCAGAGGCCCGGAGCGCCAGTGTGAGCAGGACGCCGGGGACCATGGTGCGCTGGAGAGGAAGTGCCGGCCAGCCTCTGTCCCAGCGGCTCGGGGGGCCGAGGCCGATCTGACCCTTTTCTTAGGAATGTGTTTTCAGTCTAAAGTCTGGGGGCTCTCTCTGTCCTTACTTGGTGATCTCTTAGGTTCTGACATTTCCAGTGGCCCCTGCCAATTCAAGACTTGTGCCTCCCTTCACATCTGGATATTTTTCTTCCTGTATTTCTCTGGTGTTAGCTGCCTCTCTGTAGTATCTGTTCCCTCTTTCCTAGGTTGATCATCCATACCTCTTAGCCTTTCCCTTTTATTTCCCTCCACTTGGGTTTTCTGAGCTTTGTTCTGAGAAGTTTCCTCAAACGTATCCTTCAGCCCTTCTATTAGATTTTGAAAATTCTGCGAATGTATACTCTAATTTACTATATTCTCTGCGTTACGGTTACGAGGGCTTGAACTACGGTTCTCTGAATGCTCATTTTTTCAGAGCCGGCTGTTCCTGTTTTTTGAATAAAATGTCATCACACGTCTCTAGGGACACTAATTGGTTTTAGTTGCCCTGTTTAGTTTTCTCCAGCACCTGTAGCTCAGTTTGCTCATCTTGCTCCTTCTTTTCATGTTGTTGATTTTCCTTAAGTGGCTCATCATCCTCATTAGATAATATTATAGAACTACGATCCTTTTGCTTAAGTATGATGATGGCATTGTATTTATGTAAGAAAATGTCCTTATTGTAGACAATGAGTGTTGAAGTTTTTAGGAATGATGTGTCTAATATCCACAATTTACTTTCAAATGTGAGATAGAGATAGAGATAGAGATAGAGATAGAGATAGAGATAGAGATAGAGATAGAGAATAAGAAATAGAACATTGAAACATAGTGGAGTATTAACACTGGGAAGTGGAGAGTATGCTCAAGTGTTATTGTGCTAGACTTTCCATTTTCCTCTTGAAATTTGTTTGAAAATATTTATAGTAAAAGTTGGAAATAAAAAAGAACAAAACAAGAATCTCTGACTATCCCGGAAAAAATACCCCTGGGGCCTGGAATCCCTGGGGGATCAGCTTTCCTGTAGGAAACCAGGTACCTGCATGGTCTTTAAGCAGCTTGGGCTGTAGGTCATTTGCATGTTTATGAACTTGCTCTTCTTGCAGAGTGAGGAACAATGTCTGCAGTTTCTGACTAATATTCTTCAGGAAATCTGCCCAAGTGGATTAGGAGGGCCCCTGTCCTGGCGAATCTCTAATGAAGCAAAAGAAAGTGAAAATGGGATTTCATGGGTGTGGGTGATAATGGGATTTGGTGGAGGGTATGATTAAATTTCTCCAAGGGCCTCCAACCCCTGCCCCCGGAAAATAATGAAAGGGTCAGAAGACCCTCTGTCTTGCTGAGGGACCTATGCAAAGCCCCGGAGGCTCCACAGCACGCGCCTGCCCTGCCCACAGCCCCTCACTCACGGGACAGCAGTCCCAGCACCTTCAGGGGCGCCCGTCTCCCCTTCAGGCCGAGGGCAGTCCCCCAGTCTCCTGAAATTTCTCTGTCTACTTCAGTAAGTGGGGTGAAAGCAGAGCCCAGCCCGAGCAGGGAAGCCTCCCCAGTAGGGGCAGCTTCCAGCCCTCATGTGGAAGGCCAGCTGAGCAGTCAGGCAGCCAGCACCACCCTCCCCGTCACCGTGTGGGTGCTGGGCAGCCTGAGAGCTCTGGGGACAAAGCCCAGCATGTCAATGGATAAGTTTCCTGTTAGGGAGTGTGGACAACCAGCCAGCAGAAGGGCTGACCCCAACCCCGTGCAAAGCTAACATACTCAGGGGTTTTGGTTCTCCCCACAGGAGACCAAGCCTTCGCGGGGCAGGCTGCCCTGCGCCCTTCCCAGGGTGGTTTCTGGGGCCGGTCAAGTGCTCAGAAGGGGGGGCAGCCATCCTGCAGACAGGAGCCTTCACAGACAGGCCTGCTGTCTCCCGCCCTCTCCTGCTCTCCATCCCTGTGACTCAGCATCTGCCCAGAGACACCCACAGAAACAGCTCCTGCTTCGGCCGTGCCCACCGGGTCCATCCATCAAGTCCATCCCATTGGCTTTCTGTTCTCCAGAGTCTGTGCAACTCCTGGTCCCCCAATGACGCCCCCCCTGGACCAGAAGGCCTCCCAGTTCTAGGCCTCCCGCTCATGCTGCAGAGTCTGAGCCTTTCCTTCCTGTTCCGGTGCTGTGGGGTTGCCTCTCCAGCCGCCACCACCTTTCATCTTCCCTCTTCCAGTCCTAAGCCAGGAGGGCATCTGCTGGGCCTAGACCCCACTGCGGGAGCGGGCACGGGCGGGCCTGACTGCTGCTCTCTGGAAGGCCTGCTGGGGGGCTGGCCCTGGGGCGTCTGGGAACCTGGATGTGGGAGGGCGCCCAAGAAAACGGGGAGCTCTGTAATGGTGTCCACAATAAAATGAAGTTTAAAAAGCCTTCATGCCGGGTCTCTAATGGGCCTTCCTGCAAACAAGGCCTCCCACGGCTGTCACCCGCCGTCCAGGAGAACGGGCCTGTGCAGTAGTTGTGACTCCCGTGGGAGGGGCACGCAGGCTCCTGGTTCCCTTCAGGCTTCGCCCTCTGCCTTTCCCCTCACTGACTGTCTCATCCTCCTGCTACCATAAATCACATGCAGAATTACAACTATATGCTGAGTCCTGTGAGGCCTCCAGAGAACTGTCACATCGAGGTGCTGGTGGGGACCCGGCACATATCACACCACTAACAAAATTACTTCCCGCTCTCGATGCTCTCCCATCGTGGCGGGGGTGCTGTTTGTCCAGCATGTGTGGGAAAGGTGTCTGTCTGCAAAAACGGCCACGAAGGTCCACACTGCCTGGTCTCAGGGTCTTCGGTGACCTCCTCTCTGGCAGACTGGGAAGCTGGACCACCCGCTTCCACCCTCGGCCTGCGCTCTGAAGTCGGGTGTGGGTTCCTCCGCGTGTGCTCTACCTGCCCCGCGGGCGCTGGCACAGTCCTCCCCGCGGGCGCTGGCACAGTCCTCCCCAGCAGGCGGCCCAGTGTCCCCGCACGCCTGCCTCCAGGTGCGGTCAGTGCCCCCCTGGCACGGCCCCTGCTCCCACCCACAGGACAAAGAACAAGTACCCGTTTCTCCACGTGCTTCCGCTCGTGCACAGTGAGAAACGGTGACCACTCCCACATCCAAATTAAACAGCCTTTCCGTGGGGCCCACAGGGGGAGCTGCAATGAAAGGTCTGAATCACAACTTCAAATTCAAACGCTGTTGATTGCATCTCAAGTTTAAAATACTTGCTCTGCTGGAAAACCTCTCATACTGGGGTCACCAGCCAAGAGGGACCTGTGAATTAGTGCAATATCTAAATTACTGAATATTCTTCACCAGTGTTTTTAACAGCATTTAAATAGGAAGGAGATCAAAGAACAGGCAGTTTTAACCTACCCAGATTAAATGGCTTAAGTAATTCTCCCAAGTCATGTGCTTTACTGTAGATTTTCCTATAAGTTACAATAAGTGGGCAGCAGAGAGCTGTCGCTAAATAGCACGTCACCTTTTAGTTCTCAATGGAATAAACGATATATCTGAATACCCTTCTGAAAATACCTGCAGTACTCTTTAAGGTAGCAATTATTTTCATTATAAAAATTCTTATTACAAAAATGTATTTCAACATAAAGTTTTTCAATTATCCAGAGGCCTTACAACATAGAGATAACTGTATCTAATATTTTTACATATCCTTCTAAAGTTATCCATGCATAGGTTTTCCTTTTTGTACATAACTTTTTCTTTTGTATAGTTGTAGATTCCCATGCAGCTGTTAGAAATGGTTCATAATACTTCTATGCAATGTGATCACATATGTAGCTCTGTGTAACCACTACAGTCAAATACATAAAAGTTCCAGCCCAAGCATAGCTCATGCTGCCATTTTTTTAAAAAATTCTCTCCCAAAGATATGTGTGTGTTTTTTTCAATTGAATTTTAGAGAGAGGAAAAGAGAGAGAGAGGAAACCATTGATGTGAGAGAGAAACATTGATCCATTATCTCCTGTATGCACCCCAACTGGGGACTGAACCCACAACCTCGGTATGTGCCCTGACCGGGAATTGAACCCACAACCTTGTGGTGTATGGGATGATGCTCCAACCAAGTGAGACACACTGGCCAGGGCTCTCATGCTGCCTTTTTATAGCCACAGCCGCTTCCCTCTCATTTCCCTCCCTCACTCCTGGCAACATTGATCTGATCTCTGTCTCTATAATTTTGTGTCTGAATGTGGTGAGAACATTTAAGATTTACTCTCTTGGCAACTTTCAAGTATATAATACAGTGTTGTTAGCTATGGTCACCATGCTGCACACCAGAGCCCCAGAACGTATTCATCTTATAACTGAACTAGAGGCCTGATGCACGAAATGGGTACAAGAGTAGGCCTTCCTTCCCCTGCTGCTGGCACAGGCTTCCCTCTGGCACCCGGGACCCGGGCTTCCCTCGCAGCCCCAGCTTCGTCCGGAAGGTTGTCCAGAAGGACATCCAGAAGGACGTCTGGTCTAATTAGCATGTTACACTTTTATTATTATAGATGGTTTGTACCCTTTGACCAACATCTCCCCATTCCCCCCACTCCCCAGTCCCCTGACAATCACCATGCTACTCATTTTCCATGAGCTCTGCTTTTTTATATTCCTCATACTAGTATAAGTGATGCCATACAGTATTTGTTTTTTCTCTGCTTTCTTTCCCTGAGTATAAAATGCCCTCAAGGTCCATTCTTACTTTCTCAAATGGCAGGATATCCTTTGTTTATATTGCTAATATTCTACTATATACATATCACATGTTCTTTATCCACTCATGTGTCTATGGACACTTAGATTGTTTCCATGGCATGGCTATTGTCCATAATGCTACAATGAACATGGGGGTGCGGATATTTATTTGAGGTCCTGATTGCTTTTCCTTTGGCTAAATATTCAGAAGGGGATTGCTATAACATATGATAGTTACGTTTTTAAATTTTGAGGAATCTCCATGGTGTTTCCCATAGCGGCTGTATCGATTTACATTCCCCCTAAGAGTGCACAAGGGTTCCCCTTTCTCTACATCCTCGCCAACACTCATTTTCTTGTCTTTTTTCAGAACAGTCATTCTAACCAGTATGAGGTGATATCGCACTGTGGTTTTGATTTGCATTTACTGGTGATTCATAATGTTGAGAATCTCTTTTTTAAGTTTTTCATTTTTTAAAACTTATTTTATTGTTGAGAGTATTACAGATGTCTCTATTTTCCCTCCTTTGCCCCCCTCCACCTGGCTCCTGCCCCACCCCAGTCCTTTACTGCACTATCGTCTATGTCCGTGGACTATGCATGTATGCATAGGAGTTCTTTGGTTCATCTCTTCCCACACCCTGCCCCCTTTCCTCTGACCTCTGTCAGTCTGTTCCATGCATCCAAGCCATTGGCTCTATTTTTTTGTCAGTTTATTTTGTTCATTAGATTCCACGTATAAGTGAGATCATGTGATATTTGTCTTTCTCTGACTGGCTTATTTCACTTAGCGTAATACTAATCTCCAGATTCATTCATACTCTCTCAAAGGGTAAGAGATCCTTCTTTTATACAGCTGCATAGTATCCCACACCTTTTTTTATCTATTCATTTACTTGGGCTGTTTCCAGATCTAAGCATACCCCTTGGCCATTTGTGTGTCTTCCATTCAGGTTGCCTATTTTTTTAAAAATATATTTTATTGATTTTTTTACAGAGAGGAAGGGAGAGGGATAGAGAGTTAGAAACATCGATGAGAGAGAAACATCGATCAGCTGCCTCCTGCACACTCCCCACTGGGGATGTGCCCGCAACCAAGGTACATGCCCTTGACTGGAATCGAACCTGGGACCCTGAGTCCGAATGCTAATGCTCTATCCACTGAGCCAAACCGGTTAGGGCAAGTTGCCTATTTTTAAAATCAGATTGTTTGTTTGCTACTGACTTGTATAAGTTCCTTGCATATTTTGAATATTAACCCCTTATCAGATGGGTGGTTTGTATTTTCTTCCGTTTCATAGGTGGCCTTTTCATTTTGTGGTTTGTTTTGCTGTGAAGAAGCTTTTTAGTCTGATGTAGTCCTACTTGTTTATTTTGGCTTTTGTTGGTTGTGCTTTGGGTGTCAAGACCAATGCCAAGGAGACTTTACTCTGTGTTTCTTCTATGAGATTGATGGTTTCAGCTCTTACGTTTGTCTTTAACCCATTTCGAGTTAATTCTTATGAGTGGTGTGAGATAGGGGTACAATTTCACTCTTCCACACGTAATTACATCGTTTTCCCAGCACCATTTATTGAAGAGACTATCCTGTCTCTATTGAGTACTCTTGGCTCCCTCGTCAAATATTAGTTGACCATATATGCATGGATTTATTTCTGGGCCTTTGATTCTGTTCCTCTGGTCGATGTGTCTATTTTTATGCAGGTACCAGACTGTTTTGATTACGGTAGCAGTGTCCTGCACATTTGGGGAAGCCAGGGGGGTCACTCACATGCTCTTATTTTCCCCGAGGGAGAAATCACACAGTGCGGTATCCTTGTCACTGAGCCATGCTACCTTGGAGGAGGAGTGATGCAGGCAAAGTGAAACTGTTTCTCTTTCCCTCTTCAGTGTGTCCAATCACAATTTTTCCCTCCAGCTGTGTGCTGGAACTTCTCTACTGGACTCCTGGACTTCCACCAAGGCACTCTCATCCATGTGTGATTGTCAAAACTAGTGTTCTTTGCCAGGAAGATGGCAGAAAACTCCTATTTTATCATTTTAACAATGTCTTAGAATAAGCTAAGACATTGTTATGTCTTCAAAATACTTTGTTGTGATTTTTATAGGAATTTCATTAAATCTATAGACCAATATGAGTAGAACTAACATCTTTGCTATGTAAAGTCATCCAATCTGTGAATACAGTATACATCTCCATTTCTTTAGGACTTCTTTGATTTCTTTCAACAACATTTTCTAATTTTCAGCATATAGATCCTATACATGTCTGTCAGATTTACACCTAAGTATTTTTTTTTATTTGGAACAATTGTAAATGATGTTGTGTGTTTAATATCACTTTCCACATGTCCCTTATTAGTATACAGAAATGTGATTCATTTTTGTGTATTGGTATTATATTCTGCAGTCTTGCTGAATTGACTTATTAGTTCTAGGAGGTCTTTTTGTAGATTCCTTGAATTCTCTGTGTAGGCAATGATGTACTATGCAAGTACGTACAGTTTTAATTTCTTCCCTTCTAATCTTTGTCTTTTATTTTTCTTGCCTTATTGCACTGGCTATAACTGCCAGCTCTGTATTGAACAACAGTGATGCTAGTGGGCATCCTTGGCCTATTTCTGATCTTAGGAAGAAAGCATTCAGCATTTCATAATTAAGCACGATGTTATAGTTTTTTTTTGCAGAGGCCTTTTATCCTTTTTAGTCAAGAAAATTCTGCTCTATATATAGTTTGCTGAGAGTTTTTATCATGAATTGTTGTTGGATTTTGTCAAGTGCTTTCTTCTAAGTAAACCAATATGATCATGATCTTTTTCTCCTTTAGTCTGTTAACAATGGATTGCATTTATTGATTTTTGAATGTTGACGCAGCTTTGCATAGCAGGAATGAATCGTACCTAGTCACAATGTAGAATTCATATATACACTGCCAGATAAAATTTCCTAGTGTTGTTGAGGATATTTGTATCTAAGTTCATATGAGTTATTGATATGCGGTTTTCCCTTTTCTGTTCTCTCTGTCTAGTTTTGGTACCCTAGTAATACTAGCTATATAAAACTGAGTTAGAACTGTTCCTAATATTGCTTGAATCTTATTTTTTATCTTTGTTACTCTTGCTACAGTTAGCAATTTTATCAATTTTTTTCAAAGCGGCAGCTTTTTGTTTCATGGATTTTCACTACTGTTCTCAACTTCATTGATTTATGGCCTTTCCTTTATTATTCTCTTTCTTATGCTTTATGTTTATTTTGCTCTACATTTTCTATTTTCTTGATTTAGGAGCATAGATTATTGATTTGAGGCCCATCTTCTTTTTTAAAGTAAACATTTAATGCTACACATTTTCCTATCAACATTGCTTTATCTGCATCCCATGTATTTTGATATGTTGCATTTTTATTTTCACTTATTTTATATATTTTTCAAATTTCCTTTGAAACTTCCTGTTTGGCCTATGGATTGTTTAAAAAAGTACGTTATTTAATTTCCAAGTGTATAGAGATATTTTTCTTGTCTTTTTGTTAACTTCTAGTTTCATTCTATACTATATAATAAAAGTCTAATATGCTAAGTGCCCATTTGGCCAGTTGGGCATTCAACCAATCAAAGTGTAATATGCCAATGATATGCTAAGGCCGCTCAACTGCTCGCTATGATGTGCACTGACCACCAGGGGGCAGACAGTCAACCAGTCGACAAGTCACTATGATGTGCACTGACTACCAGGAGGCAGATGCTCCAACCGTTAGGTTAGCTTGCTGCTGGGGTCTGGCCAATCAGGACTGAGCAAGATGGGATGGACATGCCCTGGAGCCCTCCTGCGGTCCTTCCCCGGCTGGCCAAACTCCGTGTCCCTTCCCGGTGCCTATTGTGCACCAGTGGAGTCCCTCGGCCTGGTCTGCACCCTCTTGCAATCTGGGACCCCTCGAGGGATGTCGGAGAGCTGGTTTCAGCCTGATCCCATAGGCCAGGCCAAGGGACCCCACTCTAGTTATGGTAATAAAACATGCTCTGCATGACCTAATTCTTTTAAATTGGTTGAGGTTTGTTTCATGGCTGAGAATATGATCTACCTAGATAGATGTTCCATGAGTGCTTGAAAACATATGTATTCTGCTCCTGTTGGGTATAGTGTTCTATATAGTTGACCCTTCAACAACATTGGTTAATGGCACTGAGCATGTATGCAGGTGAAGATCCACATGTAACTAGTCAGCCCTCTGCATGCATGAATTCCAAACCTCCAGTAGACCCTTAAACAACAATGGTTTGAACTGCATGAATCAATTGAGAAAAGTCCATGTATAAATGAAACCACTCAGTTCAAACAGGCATTGCTCAAGGGTCAACTGTGATCAATTAGATCCTGTTGGTTAATTGTGTTGATCAGTCCTTCCATGTTCTTTCTGATTTTTGGTCTAGTAGTTCTATCAAATAGCTGAGAGTTATGTATAGAAGTCTCCAACTATAATTATTGATTTGTCTATTTCTCCTTTTATCTCTATCCAGTTTTTAATCCCAGTATTTCACTATGTATAGTTTTATTAGTAGTTGCTCTAAGTATCATTGTGTGTGTGTGTGTGTGTGTGTGCGTGTGTGTGGGCATGCATGTGTGTGTGTGTGGGGGGGAGGTACGCACGTGTGTGGGGGCATGCATGTATCATAGCCTAGTGGTATTGATGTTTTATCACTTTGTAATGTTTAGAAACCTCACTTACATTTAGGTCTTTTTACTCTCCCCTTTTTACAAAATATAATTGTTTCAAGTAGTCCTCTATACACATTGAGCATTTCACCAAAAGGAGATATGATTATTGCTTCTGCTTCAAACATCAAATACAATCTTTAAAACTCATGACAAGGACAGTGTGTGATATTTACCCCTACTTTATACATTCCAACGTCCTTTCCTTTTTGGAGTCCCAAGCCTTCGTTTGTTATCATTTTCTTTGCTGTTTATAGAACTTTCTTTATTCATTCTTTAAGAGCATATTGACTAGCAACAAATTCTCTTCGTTCCCCTTAATCTGATAATGTCTTTATTTCTCTTTCAATCTGGAAATGCACTTTCACTGGCTATAGAATTTGCAGTTGACTATTTCTTACAGTGCTTGAACATGGTGTGTCGATTCCTCCTGGCCTCCCTGTCAGATGAGAAGCCTGCTGTCATTTGAGTTAGTCTTTCCCTAAAAGTGATGCACCATTTTTCTGTCTGCTTTTGAGAGTTTTCCCTTGCTCTTAGCTTTCAGAAGTTTAACTATGATGTAACCTGTGGTAAATTTCCTCATGTTCGTTCTATTTGGGATTCACTCAGTACCTTGGATTTTCACTTTCCCGTCTTTCGGGCATTGTTTCCTTGAATACTTGTTCATCCTCATCTGCTTTGCTCTCCTTGTGAGGCCTTAGTGATACAGATACCCTCTGTTATTGTTCTGAGGTCCCCGAGACGGCTCATTTTCATCCATTCTGTTCAGGCTGGGTAAGTTCTACTCAGTTTTACAGATTCTATTCCCCATCATCTCTACTCTACTATCAATGTCATTCTGCAAATGTGCTGTTTCAGTTCTTGTATTTCTCAATTCTACAATTTACATTAGGTCCATTTTGTTCTATCTTTGCTAAAATGTTCTATTATTTTTATTTTTTTTTCAAGAGTATTTGTAATTACCTTTGAAGTATTATCTTTGTCAGATAAATCCAACACCTGATTCTTCTCAGTGTCATTATCTGTTGCTTTCTCATTCAAGTTGGCTGATTGTATAAGGAGCGATTTTCCTACTGTATCCGGGGTGATTGAGATTGAATTTGATCTTGACCACAAGGTCTGGGTGTGTGTCAATGTTCAGCTTCCCAGTGGGTGCTGTCAACACCATTCTGGCAAAAATGGCGCACTATGTGGCATGGCCTTGTTGCAGACTGGTGAGCTGAAACCAGCTCCCTGATACCAGTGGGAAAGGGTGGGAAAGCAGAGTGCCAACCAGCCCAATTTCCCATCACCTCTTCCTGCCTTTCACTGTTGCTGGATAAGGGCAGAGGTCAAGTTTCCACTGGCTCCTTCTAAAACTAGGAGAGAGGGATGTGGACTATCAACTGCCCCAGCTCATTCCACCACTGCCAGGTGTGGCTGGAGGCTCAGCTCCCACTGGGCCCCTTTAGTATGGGGGTGACAGGACAGGGAGAGAAGGGATCAAAGTGTTCACTGGTCCTGCTTCTCACTGTCTAACTTGACTTCTTGTTACTGTGTGAGTGTGTAGCTTCAGCTCCTCAATGGGCACTACACCGGGGATGGGTCATGTGAGTGGTGATCAGCCCTGACTCACATGTCCTGGTCATCAGGTGGAGGTAGGGGCTCAACTCTCCAAAGGACCGTGCTGATGCTGGGGTGGGGGGGGTGGAGTATACTAGTGATTAGCTCCATCTTACCTCCCCTCACTGGGTCTTATTGCTGCCGGTGGAGGTAAAGGCTGGGCTCACCAATGGGCCCTGCTGACATTACTCTGATGGGAGAGTCTACGCTCCACTCACTCCACCAGGCAGGCCCCTGAGCTCTACTCACTCCACCAGGCAGGGGATGGAAGGTGAGTTCCCTGCTCAGCCCCACTGGGTGGGCAAATGGGGTTGCTACCCCTGCTGCCTGCTTCTGCCTGCCTCCTCAGATGGGGAGTCAGGGGGAAGACCAGTTTCGGCCAGGCCCTGCTAACATTGGTGTGTGTGTGACTAATGCAGAGTAAGTGTTGCCAGCAGGTGTTCTGCCGTTAGCACCCTCTCCCGTCCTTTGGCTCAGCAGAGCAGGCTTTTTCACCTGTGCCTGTGGGAGACATGCCCTGTCCAGGATTGTTGGGAGGCCAGGAGGAGACCCAGAGGGCCAACTGCCATCTCCTGCTTCTGGCAGCCTGCCTCCTTCCTCCCCTTTCAGCATCTTTCTGTGCTAATTCGCTGTGTTACGTCCAGGGTGTTTCACTGTTGAGAGGTGGCCCTGGGAGGATGGGGCCATGCCATCTTAGCAGAACCTGAAGTCCCTATTCTTCTTTTTCAATGTCAAAATGTGATCACCTTCCATGTACGATCTTATATCACTTTACTTATCACTTCATAAAGTTTTTATTTCT
The DNA here is from genome assembly GCF_000412655.1 of Myotis brandtii. NCBI lineage: Eukaryota > Metazoa > Chordata > Mammalia > Chiroptera > Vespertilionidae > Myotis > Myotis brandtii. The sequence goes on along the minus strand of NW_005353692.1, from coordinate 249,130 downwards.
ATAATAAACTCTTGGTAAGTACAATTTTAAAGGCACTATAATTCCCCACTGAGTGGCCAGAACACGGTTTACATCATAATTTTCCTATTGTTGAACATTTAGATTCCAACATTATTGCTATAATAAATAATATACTAGTGAAAATGTTTGTGCCCTCAAGTTTCTCTGTATTTAGAATGATTGCCTTAGGTAGCATCCCAGAGGACAATCCCACATGGCCCGACAGAACATGGATGAGTGCCCCCTTTTGTTCTCACCAGCACTGGGCCTCCAACAAACTAACATGCGAGCCAGTTTAATAGAGAAAAGAACACGGTACCACGCATGCCCTGTGTGCACGTCCCCGGTCACTGCTGAGGCTGATCAAGCCCTCCTTTTGTAAATTAGATTTTCACATATTCTGCCTGTACATCCTCTAGCAGTGGTTCTCAACCTTCTGGCCCTTCAAATACAGTTCCTCATGTTGTGACCCAACCATAAAATTATTTTCGTTGCTACTTCATAACTGTAATGTTGCTACTGTTATGAATCGTAACGTAAATATCTGATATGCAGGATGGTCTTAGGCGACCCCTGTGAAAGGGTCGTTTGACCACCAAAGGGGTCGCGACCCACAGGTTGAGAACCGCTGTCTAGGGCCTTACCTACTCCTTGGGACAAGCCCTCCCAGCAGAAGGATCTGACTCAATATGCCCAGGTAGTTTCCTTAAACCAAAAAAAGATAGAATTCAACGTCAAAGACCAGCGAGGAGAAAAATGTAATCCCTCTTCAACTGCAGAAAGCAGGTGCCCGGCAGGAAAACCCTTGCCAATTACAAGAAGACGTCAGATGAAGATGAAACATAGGAAACACTTCAGATTTCTGGGTAACGCTTGATCCTGAAATTGATGCTGTTTAAGAAGAATAAACATTTCCTGAATTTTACCTGCAGCATAACAACACTGTCACCTTCGAAAGTGACAAACACGCACATCTGTGGCACATTTTAAGCCTGAGATTCGGTTTTCCATCATGTAACCCTATTGCAAAAAAAAAAAAAAAAAGAAAGAAAAGAAAGACATTTTAAATTTGTAATCCCATTATTATAAAAGACTAACATTTTATTTGAAATTAAAAAAAGAATACAGAAAATTGAGAAAAACAAAATAACTTATTTCTCCTACTCAGAATAATCATACTAAGAATTTTGAGCCATCACAGTAGCTTTCGGTGCATAAACTTTATTTTGGGTCTTGCCTTCAGTGGTGGTAAAAACATTTAGAAGTAGTCATGTCATAGTTTTTTCAAAATATTTCAACAAATCATGCTAATTTTTCCGACTCTTATAAGTCCTAATAAATGTCAGGTGTTTAGTAATTATACCCTACAATATACAGGAGAATGGTGCTTCCCCTCCCATCCCATCCCAATCCTTTTAAAATGAGCAAATATACCTACGATTCTTGGAAGACAACATATAAATCCTAAATTGCCACTCTGCATCTTAAAATCATTAAATACCTTGCATCATAAAATCGCACTCCAGCTTTTAGCTAGGTTTCCCCCTCGTTTTTACTTCCCGAAACCCTTCCTTACATGGCAGGAGCCTGCTGCTCATTTTCAAAGTGTCGATGTTTCTGCACAAACTGGGAGAATCGGCTGCTCAAGAGAAAGTCACTCAGCCCCAGGCAAACCATGAAGGGAGCAAAGTCGCCCTTAGTTTGGCCGCGGGCCCTCGCTCCTGCAGGCCCTGAGTTCTGTTTCTTCCAGCTCCTTGCTCTCCCCATTCAATCCTCAGAACTTCCCACTCCCCAACCCTCCCACAAACCCATCCTGACTCAGGAAGTCGGTCAGCTGGCAACTGCCATGCCACTCCTGCCAGGAGCACCTGCCTTTGGACTTCAGCTCTGCCTGGGGCGTGCCAGGATCTCACCCTGTGGACAGGCTCAGGCCACTGCAGGCTCCCGGGAGGGTGCTCCTGCGGGAAGCCGTGCACTCCCATCTCCAGGGACCCTGACGCCTAGCGGACTGGCTTCACCTCTGAACATAGTCACTCGAGGCACAGAAGCCAGCACTTCCTGCACGCCCTGCAGTCTTGTGAGCATCAGTGCCTCCCGCCCAGTGATGCCCCCTTTCCCGTCCCCCAGCATGGGCAGGCCGGACCACTGGACAGCGCTAGGTATGGGTTAGAGAGCAAAGGCGTCCTCACTCGTCCTCAGGAATCCCGAATTGCTGTCCTGCAGGTAAGGGGCTGTATTGATGGGTACGTCAGTCAGTAACATTTCCGCCTGGAGACGGTCAGCTTCTGCCTCCCCTCCACAAAGCACAAGGTCAAAGCCACCCCACAGGCAAACCGCACAAAATTTGAAATTCGATTCTGTCTCCAGAGCCTCACCCAGCGCTGACTCATGTCCAACATCATCAGGCTGCGTGTGTGAAGGACCCACCGTGAGCCAGGTTCTGGGCTGGGCGTTCTCCCCAAACTCTCAGGTATTATTTCACTTCATGTTTCCACCCGCACAGCACCCTGTGAGGCCGGCGGTTCCCATTTTACAGAAGAAGAAAGCGAGGCTTGTGGGCTATGTTAGAAGGTTCTTGAGTAATCTCTCAAGATCTTGTGAAGAAAAGATAACACTAAGCATAGTGCCTCAGTGTTAGGCAGAAGCACTAGGCACAGAGGCACAGAGGCACAGCCTCTCAGTGCTCAGAATAATATGTTTGGAGAAACATAACACATTATATTTGCGCTTCCTGCTCTAGTTTCACCCCGTGAGGGAGGAACAAGTTCCCCTTGCTCTGTGACACCCGCATTTAAACTGTTCCCACCCTGCCCCTGAGCCAGGCCAGCGGGGCACTAACAGGACCAGACGGGTCACCTCCTCTCAGGGCAGCAGGATCAGGAAAGGACACCGACAGCCCTCCGCCCCCCAACAGGCCCGGGCCCTGCGAACACAGACGTCTCATCCTAACCAGCTCCTTGAATGCAACAGAACTGGCTTCTCTTGAAGGTGCTGAAACTCAGCTTGGAGCCCCTGTCCTGGTTGGAGCCTCGAGTAGAACTGCATGGCTGCTCTGAGCACGCTGGACTCTCAGGGCCCCGACGGAGCTGCGGGGACTCGGCTCAAGCCCTTGCCCAGTGTGGGAGCCACCAAAATGACCAGCAGAGAGAAACCCAGAGGTCCACCTCACCCAGGCAAGGCAGTGCTGTGGCCAGCAGGCCACCAGTCTCAGATGCCGGGGCTGACTGATGACCTGATTTCCTTAGAACAGGCCCAAGGGCCCTTCCTCATCGACGGTGAAGACCTGGGGGTCTTTGAGGTGTCCCTTTAAAACTAGCCAAGCTCCCCACGTCCCAGGCATCGAGTTGTGAGAATGTGTGTTCCAGGGCAGAGAAAGACAGTGGCGTAGAGAAGTTACTGCCCGGGACTGGCAGCCAGCCCGGCTTCTTGAAGGACTCAAGTTCCATATTTGTGGCTCCCAGTTCTTTGGGGACAAGTTATTATAAACCGTGTGTGCACCTGTCCACACACAGATGCCTTAAATGTTACTTTCTAATTAAAAATTAACTTTTAAAATTAATTACTTACTTACATGAGCATTGTAAAAACAAACACACCAAAAAATAATGAATAACTGAGGAAGAAAAGATAAAAAGTCACCCATGATCTGACGATGTGGGGGCCTGAGAAAGAAAGGCCCCGAGAGACAGACTGGGGATGGGAACTGAGGAGAGTGAGAAGGGGGTAGAAGTTGTGGGGGCGACAGGTGTGGAGACCCCAACACCAACAGAGCTGATCCGGGCAAAGGGAGCCATGGAGAGTTCTAGGGGGGGAAGGAGATGACTGCAGGGGAGGCACCTGTGCGCTGAAGCCTCGCGGGGGAGTGGGCTGAACTCTCTCCCTGCCTGTGCCTCTTGGCTGGGAATCTCTCCATTGCAAGACCGGATAATTTGGCCCTCAGTGTAGCTCAGGTTAAAATGAAAACTTTACTTTGGGGAGGCCTATAAAAGCATTTCAAAGAGTGCGTGCGTTGAGTGTGTGTATTATGGGCTGAACTGTGTCCACCACCACCCTCCCCCCAAAATCCATATATTTAAGGCCTAACCCTCAGGACCTCAGAATGGGGCTGTATTGGGCAACAGGATCTTTAAAAAGGTACTTAGGGTTAAATGAGGGCATGGGGGTGGGCTGCGACCCACTCTGTGTCCTTACATGAGGAGATCAGGACACGGACCCACACAGAGACCAAGTGAAGACACAGTGGGGAGAAGAAGAACATCGATAAGCCATCAAAAGGCCTCGGGAGGACCCAACCCTGCCAACACCTTGATCTGGGCCTGCCAGCCTCCAGGGCGGTGAGAGATGAGTTTCTGTAGTTTAAGCCCCAGGCGAAGGCCCTTGGTGACGGCAGCCCCAGCAAATTAACACCGTGTGCTTCCTAGGTGCCTGCGCCCGTGTCAGGTGCTATCCCGCATCTCCTCGGTGCACAACCAGAGGTCATCAATGCGCCTGCTGCTCAGATGTGAATAAGCCTTCGGCCTCTCTAGGCACCGCCTCAAGGCACTCAGGGCCCCTTGGGTTTCCATTACAAATGAAATGACAGTTCCCGGTGTTTTTGTTCTTTCCACACTGAGCTCTGAGGTAGGGGCGTCTGCTTATCCGTTTCAGATTGGGGGGAGGAGGACAAAGATGAGAAAAAGGAGGGGAGTGAGGAAAGAAAGAGGTTTCATCCAAAAAAAAAAGTGAATAATATTTTCCATTAGCTTACTTCACTCTTAATATATTTTAAAAGAACCGTGGAACAGACAGCGGGAACTGTAAATTCCATGCGCCTAAGGCCAAAGGAGCCCTCGGGAGACGCAGGCCGGGCTCTGGTCTCGGGGAAGCGCGGGCCACGGCTCCTCTCTCTGCCTCTGGGTTGCATCGGCCTCGGAGCCAGTAATTGTGACTGTCATCTGGCTGCGTCCCGGGGCAGGGAGAGCCCCACTAAACGTATTTTATGATTCAGACTTTGTACACCGAAAGCTTAATATTTCCCTGCTGTTTATAACAGCTCTGATTTTTTTTACTGTATGATTACATTTAATAAGTGTATGGGAACGAATTAGAAACAGGCTTTCTTTCCCCTTTTAAACAAATTGAGGGCAAATTTTTGTTTATTTGAAGAAGAAGAAACAGACAAAATCAATCTTATCTGTGAGGGGAGGGTCAATGGAACATAAAGACCAACCAGGAAGGACTGTGTGAGGGTTGCATTCATTTTATGCTGCGCATTTCCCCACCCTGAGAGGGGAGGGAGATCATATATGTGAAAACTAGAGTGTGTGACATTCACCGCACCCCTTCCGGGACAGCCGGATCTGGGTGGGGCCTCCTGACACCCCAGTTCAAGACGCACAAATGGTGGATGTTCTGATGAAGTGAGGGCACGTTGTCCTGCCTGCCCACGTGCTTTGAGGCAACGCTGCCCTCTCAGGCTCATGAGCTGGGGACAGGGGGTGGGAGAGAATCACTTCTGGGCCTGTCACCAATTGTATATGGAGGGTCTCATGTCACTGGCATGATACCACACGTTGCAAACTGAAAACATGGTTCTGTCCTCAGGAGAGACAGGTGTTGGCAATAAAATAAATTAAATTAAATAGGTAATTAAAGAATCTGTGGCTAAGTGCCAGGGGGGGAGAAAGATCTAAGTTCCATGAGAAAAAAATACCAAGAAAGAACTCTTCTAACCGAGATACCAGCGGAGGTTCACAGACTGTTTAACTTGAAAACATACAGGGAGTCAGCAGGGTCAGGAATGGGGAGAAGCTTGCTTTGCCAGGAAAACAGCCTGTGGCAACATCTGAAACCACAAGGAGCTCAGAATGTGCTCAACAGGAGACGAGGCTGGGCTGAGCCGGGGGAAAGTGGCCCAAACACAAGGATGGAGAGGCAGTCGGGGCTCAAGGGACTCGGGGTCTCAGGAGCCATCTTGGCGCAAGTTTAGGTGCAATCAAGTCAGGAGTAAGATGACTTGCGATTTTAAAAGATGGTTCTAACTGCCAAGTGAGCACGGCCCAGGAGCTGAAAGAAGGAGTTGATGGCTTGAGATGGGAGACCGGTGGCAGGGAGGTCGGAAGAGGGTTTAGTGAGGGCTGGGTGTGCACGGGGAGAAGGGAAGCTGGACCACACGGACAGCAAGTGTCCGGGGCAGTGCTTACTGAGGAGGAAAGTCCCGGAGAGGAGCCTGTTTGCAGGACAGACCCAGCGTTCACCTCTGTGACTGTTAGAGGTGAGAATCAGTGGGACATCCAAGAGGACTGGCCAGGACGAAAGTTAGAAACAAACGCTGGCTATGTGAAGATGCCTGGGATGGAGATGCAAATCCAAGAGTCCTCGCCGTGTAAGCAGTATTTTAAACCTGAGGGAGGAACAGGGTCACCTGGAATGTGACTGCACAGAGAGGACCAGGCTCCCATTCTGGAAACAGCCACACTCAGAGGTCAGGTGAGGTGCCCTGGCTGAGGGGTCCAAGAGGACAAAGCAGAAGGAAGGACCCGGAAGGCATGGGGTCCTGGGAGCTGAGAGGCGTGTGTCCTGAGAGCTCAGACAGGTGAGGACCAAGAGGGCCTTCAGACTGAGCCACAGGAATCAACGGGAAGGACAGAAACAGGTTGTGGCATGAGGAGGGGACACCAGACGCGTGTGGGACATCTAGCTCTGGCAATATGGCAGAATGGATTGTCTTTAGGAAAACTAACTCTCCGGAAGAAACCATTGTAAACATGCTTGATGAGTATTTTTTAAAAATCATTTGAAGGCATTAGGTGATAAAGAGAAATACTCAGAGGCTGGACACAATGAGAAAGCATGACTCCACAAAGGGGGGCAGGTGCAAGGCCCTGTAGGAGGTTAAAGACACCCTCACAACACAGTCCTGGGGAAAACAGTGCTCACCATGGCAGAAATAACACCATCCTCACCCAAGGAGATAATGAGGAAATTCCAGCCTCAGCTCTGGCCATGGATGGGGCAAAAACATCTCTCAGAATTTTCAGCTAACGCCTGCATGCATTGTTTCACGTGGTTCTGCGGCCTGAGTCCATGAGGCCCCAGAGCCCACACAGGAGCCGGGGTAAAGTGGACCGCAGTCTCCAGGCACCTGGCAGTCGATGCCGATCTGCTCTGGCCTGAATTACCCAGATAAAGTTCCAAAATCAAGGGATCAAAAAAATATATCACAAAACACCAAGGGAATCAAAGGAAAATTAGAAGAGACAGACAACAAACAGAGTCAGAACCACAGAGATACTGACGTTAGCCTAAAACACCTAGAATGAGATAGTAGAAAGAACATGAGACTGTCTTCAAAATGGCAATGACCTAAAATTTCCCAGAATTGTTGAAAGACATAAGTCCACACATTCAACAAGCCCAAATGACCCCAAAAGGGAAAGCAAAAAGGAAATTCATATTTAACACAGGATAATGAAAACATAGGTCACCAAAAAATAAATAAAATAGCTTAAAAGAAGTAGAGAGAAAATTAGATTGCCATGAAAAACTGCAGTTAGACAATGAGAGCAGTTACTAACTGAAGGTAGTGGTGTCAGTGGCTACACTCTGTGGCCAAATGCCCATGTTTCAATCTTAGCTCAGCCAACCAGGAGCTGCTAAAACTCTCATTTTCCACATACCAGTACATGATATTGGGGTCATAACAGTCTACTTTGTAGAGCTGTTGCGAAAATCATGTAACTTCATGTGAAATGTGAAGATTGGTGCCTGGCATAAAGCAAGAATTCAACCAAGTTTGCTATTATTATTTTTAAATACTAGACATTAGAACATTTTAAAAACCATACTCAACTAATTCATGATTCAATTAAGTCATGACGGAAATTAAAACAGAATAAACAGAAAATCTTATGTGTCGAATCATGGTTGATTAGTCAACACAGTCTTTTTTTAAAAAGTTATAACTTCAAATATTTATAACAAAAAAGGAGAAATGGTGAAAAGTAATGAGATAATACCCAAATGAAGGTACCAGAAACAAACCCAAAGAAAGTAGAAAGGGAAAAAAATGAAGATAAAAATCAAAGAAATAGAAAAAACAGACACAACCTGGAGAGGACCGACAGAAAGAAAAGTTTATTATTTGAAAAAAAATATGAAAATATCATTTCAAGAGGCACAGAAATGGGGAGAGTCAGCAATATGAGGAATGCAGGGGAGTGTGACTATAGATAGAGCAAGGCTAAAAAATATGAAGGCATGGTGAACTTTATGCCAATAACTTGTAAAACTAAGAGGAAATGGACAAATTACTAGAAAAATATATATTACCAAAATAGACACAAAAAGAAATAGAAAGCCTGAATAACTATAACCACACGAAAAAAGAACCAGTTATTCAAAATGTTCCCAGAAAGAAACTATGAGTCTTAGATGGCTTCACAGGAACTTGTACAAATAGCCAAGGAACAGATCCTTCAATTTTGTACAAACTCTTCGAGAGAATAGAAAAAGGAGCACCCCACCCCCAATCATCAAATGAGGGTGGTATAACTTTGATATGCAAATTAGACAAGTGCAGTACCAGGAAGGAATAACATAGTCAACCTCACTTATGATTGCAGATGGAAAAATCCTAAATGAGCATTAGCAGACAGAATTAACAGTGTATTAAACACACACACACACACACACACACACACACACACCTCTTCATAAAGTAAGGGTAGAACAGACCTTTCTTAACATGATAAAGAATGTATGGAAAATACCCACCCCAAATAGCATCCTCAACAGTGAAACAGTGAGCACATGGCCATTAAGGCCAAGAATAAAATACGGGTGCCTGCTACTCACCACTTCTTTCAACCACTGTGCTCGAGGTCCTTGCCACTTCAATATGACAACGAAATAAATATGAGTAATTGTAAGGGAAGAAACAAGCTATCATTTTCATAGATGATATGATTATCTTCAAAAAAAATGCAAAAGGACTACAAACAGATTATCAGAATTGTTTTTGAGCCCAGTAGCATTGCTCAGTGGTTGAGCATTGACCTATGAACCAGGAGGTCACAGTTTGATTCCGGATCAGGGCACATGTCCGAGTTGTGGGCTCAATCCCCAGTGTGGGGCATGCAGGAGGCAGCCAATCAATGATTCTCTCTCATCATTGATGTTTCTATGTCTCTCTCCCTCTTCCTTCCTCTCTGAAATCAATACCAAAAATAAAGAATTGTTTTAAGAGTTTAACAAGCTTGCTGGGTATAAGAGCAACACATAAAAGTCAACGCCATGTCTACTAGTATATACCAGCTACAAAAGATTGTTAGAAGCTGCTTTAAAATCTATCACATTTACTGCAGTAGATGTCTGCTCAGCTCCCATTCTCTGAGAACTGTCTCTATTTGCACGAGGAGGGAATCAGCAGGCGTGTTTGTGATCCGTGACCCCATTTCCTAACCAAAGATGACTAAGTCAGGAAGGACTCAACTCCAACTGAGCTGGGATGCAGACCGGACCTGCGAGATCCGTCTCAGTGCAGCTGAAATGGAGAAGCTACAGACTACACACCCGAAAGGCAGCCTCAAATGCAGCAGAAAGAGGAGAATGAATGGGTAGACACCAGAGAGGCAGAGGCTGAGACCGTGGGAACCAAGGCACCAGAGCTGAGCTGTCCAGACACCAGGTCCTTCCCCAGTTCCTGGCCCTGTGAGTGCTGGACTCCATCTCTCCCTTAGCATGTATTCATTCTCCTTTCCTGCTTGAGCAAATTTGAAAGGGGTCTCTTCTTGCATCCAAGCAAATCTTAACAAGACGATCAAACTCAGAAGACAATTTGGGAAGCTTCATTTCCCCCTCCGATTTCCTTGATGTGATGGGATGAATCATCATAAAGGAGGGGAAAAGAGAATACAGTAGATTCAAAATTTGGCAAATTGGTCCAGGATAAATGCCAGCTCTAGCTATTATTCTCTTATATGCCTGGATGCTATCCATCCTGTAACAAAATTTATAATCACCTTCTTTACGCCCTAAGAAGTTTGGGCTGACTGAGCTCTTCAAAGAAATGTTGCCAATAAAATGAATTTTCCTTGGGTCATTGTAGTAATCACTCTTTTCTTTATCAGTGATGAGGGTCAGTTTTACTGCCCAGTGCTCTCCCACTCTAATTTGCCTGACAAGATAAGACCTACTAATTAATGTAAGACACAAATAACACATGTGGGTTTTCTCACTGTGAGAAACTCTTTTCCAGTGACTGCAGGTTCACAGAAAAACACAGAGGCTTGCTAAAAATCATGGATTATGTTCAAGGAGTGTAGAACATTGATGAGCACAGGGTCCAAAAGCAAAGTTATCACCCTTCTGTCCCCAAAACAAGCAAGGGACAAGAGCCTTGGACTTACAAGATGTGAATTAGAACTCCAGCCTCCACCTTTTACTAGACCCAAAGAAACAGCCTCTCATCTCTGGTCTTAGTTCTGCCGTCCATGGGAAAACCATGAGGATAATAACTCCACTCACTGGACTACGAGAGGACCAAAGGTGGACACATCTCTACAGAGGTGACGCTTTATCCACCAGAGGCTCAAATGTCAGGAGGTCAAAAATGGAAACATCTTTCAAAAAACAAGAGCCAATTCCTCTAACCTCGGAGCAAGGTTCTTTCAAAGTTGAGAAATAATTTATCATCATGAAGTGATTTCCATTGCGCTGTCTTTCTACATCCCTATAACCAACAGGTGATTGTGTAATGTTCAGAAGGTGGCAGCAAAGATGAGAATCCTAGAATTTAGTCCAGAGCTCCAGAATGTTGGGATTCTTCTTGAAGACCTCCACTCTACCCAGAGAATGGAGTCTCTGATCCATGAAATACAAAGGGAAGGAGTTAGTAAGAGACCTGTTAGTGTCCTTGAAAGATCAGGTTGAGGTTGAGCAAAGGGTCTGGCTGATAAAGTCATGTTAACCACTGAGAAGGCCCTTTCTTTGGGGTCAACACTTGAACCCTAACCAAGCCCTTCTCAGAATAGTTGCCAAATCCGACCTTGGGCCCTTTCAGAGTAGGGACTATATCTGAACTCCTTCTTCTCTACTACACAGTTACCGGTGTTATAGTGAAGCCCATCTTGTCCCTCCTCTGCCCACATATGCAATCCTAGCCATGACCTTCAAACTTAGAACCAACCCTCCACCAGCATCACTGGCTGCACAAGGTCCAGGCACAAGCCAGGATTTTTCTTGGCTCTGTTTCTTCTTAAGAAATTGGATGGGGAGCCAAATGGTCTCTGCCATGTTAGATCCAAGTCAAGCTGACCTACTTATCTGCTTTGAGAGATACACGTCCAGGGGATTGCTGTGGAAGACTGCTATCCAGGCAATAGTAAATCTGCAGCATCCAGGATGGAGGGGTGAGCCTCCAACTGTCCTTGGACCAGCCCGCCTGCCTACAGGACTTCGTGTCCAGAAGAGCTCCAATTCCTCCTCCAGGCTGGGCTCACTCACTTTGCTCTTGGATGCCTGAGCCTCCTGCTTCTCGTTCTGGCTCTTCCGCGATCCCAGCACTGTTAGCTGCTTGCATTCGCATTCCCTCTGCCCCTACTCCTCTTCGTCACCCCAGGGAACCAGGAGTATGTATGAGAGCGAACAGTAGGAGCAGGACCCCCTGGAGGGGAGTCAGGGCTTGAGCTTCAGCACAGGGACCTCATGTCACCTCTGTCGGATCCCAGAGTTCTGCTTTGCTTATTTTGGGCCTTGGCTCTGTTCCAGAAACTGGTTGATGCCAGATGAATGAGGTGGGGCTGAACCTCCCCAGGGAATTTAGTCTTGGACCAATCAACTAAATAACCAGGGGCGGGGGTAGGGGTAAGGGGGTTGGGCCAAGGGCTGGCCATCACACTCTTATTTTTATTTACAAACACTTGTAATTGCTTTAGTGCTCTCTTATGCAACCTTTACAATATAAGCCTCAAGCCATTGTCCAGCTGGATCACGTTTCCCAACAGCTCACAGCAGCTCTGCATCCAACATGAAAGGATCGGTCAGTGCGTGCTTGCTGATAACTTTATCATTGGGCTGGGCTGGAGCTCTCTGAGGCTTTGTCCTGCTCCAATTCTGAACAGATCTTTCTTATCCTGCTCTGGCCAGGGTTGCTCTTCCACGTGGGATTCTGGAACAACACAGTGGAGAGAAGCAGAGCAGCTGGGGGCTGAGACGAGCAGGCTCTCACAGGGGAGCCCAATGGAAGGGCCCCAAATCCTGCTGTGGAAACTGATCCTGAAGCCAGTGAGCTCAGGAGTGGTGTCTTCCAGTGTTGATGTGCAGGGGCCAACGTTTAGGCACAGCCCCTGGCCAAGGACACCCAGGTACAGGTGACACTCACAGGCCAAGGGATGCTGTAACCAGTCTCTGTGAATAAAGAATTTGGCTGTGCAAGGCCAAGTCCAGCACCTGGGGCTCCAGTTACAGCCCCACCCTCAGTGGCAGCACAGGGAAACATGTGGCCAGTCCAGGCCCCCAGCCTGTCTCTGTAGATCCTAATGCTTTGAAGTCAGATTTGCTGAGACTGTGACTTGCTTCCATGGTCCAAGGCCACACCCTGAGGAGCCCCAACCAGGCAGCTCCCACACGTGTCTAATGGGTCATGGTGGAGGAGGGGAGAGGAGCAGGGGAGAGAGCTGGGGTCCTTCACCGTATAGGTCATACGTCAGAGATATCATGGGTTTGGTTCCAGATCATCACAATAAAGCAAATATGGCAATGAAGTGAATCACATGCATAATTTGGTTTCCCATGCACAGGAAAGTTGTGTTTACACTCTCCTGTAGCCTATTAAGTGTGCAATAGCATGATGTCTAAAAAATATACATACCTTAATTAAAAATTCCTTTATTACTAAAAAATGCTAACCATCTTCTGACCTTCTGACAGTTGTAGTCTTTTTGCTGGTGGAGGGTCTCGCCTCAATGTTGATGAAAATGCAGTACCTGCAAAGTGCAATACAGCAAAGAGCAACAAAAGCACGTGTGCCTGTGATCACGCCCAGGAAAGAGAAGAGGACGAACATTTACTGAGCACCTACTATGTGCTAGAATTTCAGAGATAAGGACACAGAGCCTCCCGGGGTGAGGTCCAAGGTCACAGAGCTCTGGTGGGGAGATCCCACCCTTATGGGTGCCCCCACCACTCAGAAAGCCCCTTTCCACAACACAGCCGTCAGAGGCAGAGATGTAATCTGGATTCTGCGTCCTCTCTCTGATGACTATAGGAAATTCAATCTGGGTGTGTTGGATGAGGAGGAGAGGCAATGTGCAAATACAGTTAATATCAACAGCTTTAAGGGCTCGATAGATGCCGTCACGCCATAAAGAAGGAAGGAGGGAAGCGGGGAGAAGCAGCAGAGCCTGCAGAGCTCCGGCTCAGTGTTTCCACATGGGCAGGTGAAGGTTTGCATCATGTCTGATGAGGCCGGTGGAGTTCTCACTTACACACTGAGACTTAGAAGCCAACATGCAGGTCGCGTGTGAGCACGAAGCCCTGGCCACTGGGGATGGCGCGGCTGCAGGCCAGGGGCCGGCTTTGCTTTCAGCTCCTGTTCCAGTCCTTCCCTGACTCACCAAGAGTTTGGGTGAGTAGTTTAATCACACTCCCCTCATTTTCCTCAGCTCTTGCAACACAGGGAAAGAGCTGGGGATCACCTCACAGGTCTGATAGGGAAAGGAGGCTCTGGTCCTGCCAGCCAGCCTCCACCATCACAGAAAGAGTTCAGCACTCACTTCTGGGCCCCTGCAAACGGGCTCAGGAGGGGATGACCTGCCCCAGGTCGCACAGCTGCAAAGTGATGGGTTAAATTCAAACCATGCTCAACCCACTAAAATGAGCCCAGCTGTTTTCTGGACCATAAGTGCACAGACTCTGGGTTCAAAGTCCGGCTTGATCACTTTTTAGCTGCTTAACCTTGGACAAGTTCTTTCATCTCTCTCGCTCTCTCTGGCCTCAGTTTCCTCTGTTGTAAAGCAAGTCTAATCTATAATAATAAAAGTGTAATATGCTAATTAGACAAAACATCTTTCCAGACGTCCTTCCAGATGTCCTTCCCAATAAAGCCGCGGCAGTGGGGACCAAGGCAGAGGCGGCCACTGTGGCGGTGGGGGCCAAGCCCCTTACATGAATTTACATGAATTACATGCATCGGACCTCTAGTGAAAGTATAACAAATTCATTTAACTTGAGAATTACCTAAGTTACTATAGGTAAACACTTACCAAGGTGCCTATCCTATATAATAATAGCATAGTATGCAAACTGTCCCCTTGACCAGGAGTTCCTCCCAGAGTTCAACCAGGGGGCGGGGCCAGACGGGGGAAGGGAGGGAGGCCTTGGCCAGCGGCAGGCAGCAGCTGCTAGGGACCCTTCCAGTGCACAAATTTCAGGCACTGGGCCTCTGGTGTGTATAAGAAGTGCTTAAAGACTGTTAACAAAAACAAAGGAAAAGCAAAGAGGCCCCACAGGGCCTGGTTCCTAGGCCATGCACACTGAGTCTCACATGGGAAAGGCTGCCCATTCATCACCAGGGACAATCATCTGGAAGGGTAAGTCTGGAGTACCCTGGGGCGGGGGGGAGGGAGGCAGTACCTCATCTTTGGTGAGTCTCCTAACAGTGAGAGGCTTGTTAGGCTGAAGTAGGACCTGTATGCACATACTGGGTGCGATGGGGTCGCATTTGTCCAGTGATATCTCCCCATTCCACAGAGCGGAGTTCAGGCTTGCCGCCTTGGAGCTCCCCCAGGCACCCCAGTGTGATTTCCTGACTCCTCTTCTGGGCATAGCCTACCCTATCAACATGGGCTCTAGGGTCAGACAAAGCAAGCTTCCAGTCCCTGGAAAACTGTACAACTGCTCTGAGCCTCAGTTTCCTCATCTGCAAAGTGGGGATGACCAAAGTAGCCGCCTCAGAGGATTGTTCCTGGTTTTAGGATCATTACATCCTATTGATGAATCAGCCCCTTTGTCACTATGAAATGACCTTACTTATCCCTGGTGACATTCTTTGCTTTGAAATCTACTTCATTTGATATTAACAGTCACTCCAGCTTTCTTCTGGTGTTAGCATGGTATATCTTTTTCCATTCTTTTACATTTAAACTATTTACTTGTTTTTATATTTGAAGTATTCCTTGAGTCTTGCTTTTTTATCCCATCTGACAGTCTCTATCTTTTAATTGAGCTATTTGAATTTAATGTGTTTATTAATATGTTTGGGCTTGCATCTACCATCTAGCTATTTGTGTTCTATTTCAACAATCTCTTCATTTTCTCACATTTATTCTTTTCCTGCCTCCCATTGTGATCATTCCACTAGAGGCCCAGTGCACGAATTTGTGCACTAGTGGGGGTTCCTGGGCCTGGCCTGCAGGATTTAACCGGCTCTCTGACATCCCCCGAGGGGTCCCAGATTGCAAGAGGGTGCAGGCCAGGCCGAGGGACCCCACCAGTGCATGATCAGGGCTGGGGAAGGACGCAGGAGATTGGCCAGCCAGGGAGGGACTGCAGGAGGGCTCCAGGGCATGTCTGGCCTGTCTTGCTCAGTCCTGATCAGCCGGACCCCAGCAGCAAGCTAAACTACCAGTTGGAGCGTCTGGCTCCTGATGGTCAGTGCACATCATAGTGAGCAGTTGAGCAGCCTTAGCATATCATTAGCATATTATGCTTTGATTGGTTGAACAGTTGACTGGACAACCGGACACTTAGCATATTAGGCTTTTATTATATAGGATTACTTTGTTTTATTACTAATCTCCAACTTATCATAGTCTACTTTCAGGTAATATTATAGTTCACTTATAGCGTGAGAACTCTCCTTTTCTCCTCGCCCCCTTCTTCTGACCTTTATGATGTTGTCATACATTTTACTTTTATGTTATATTTTTATGTTAACCTCACACTATATCGTTATGATTTTTGTTTAAACAGTCCATTATTTTTAAAGAGAGTTAAATACTAAAAAAAACCCACTCTTATATGTTGACCCATATTTTAGAGCTTTAAATTTCTTTATGTAGACCCATATTTCTATCTGGTATTAGCTTCTTCTGCCTGAATATTTCCTTTGATATTTCTTATATTTGAGGTCTGTTGGTGATAAGTCCTTTCAACTTTTGCATGAACATGTCTTTATTATACTTTTTTCCTGAAACATAACTTTGTTGAGTATAGAATTTCAGATAGATTTTATTTTAGTATTGTGGTTCCACTCTCTTCTTGCTTGCATTTTTCCAATGAGAAATCTGTCATCATCCTATCTCTGTTCTTATACATAACACTAGGAGCCCAGTGCACGAATTCGTGCACCTTGAAAGGAACTGTCGGCTGTGAGGCTGTGGTGGGCACAGGGACGGGTCTTGGCCCATCCTCTGCACCCCCACCCAGCCCCTCCTGCCGCGACCCCCGGGTCCCCTGTCTGCTGGCAGTCCCACTCCTGCCCCCGCTGCTCCCACATGCTGACGGTGCTGGTCCCACTTGCACCAGCTGATGGTGTGAGCAATTGGGGCCAGCGCCAGCAGCAGGTGCAAGAGGTGGGGAAAAGTCTTCTTTTGTGTGTGTGTGGTATAAAATCTAATTTGTCCCAGGTTGTAATGCACAAAAAGTAAAGTAGAAAAGGTACATAGGGTTGAAAAAGTTTCATCTTGGAAATAAAGGGGTTAAAAGACAAAAATGTGATTTAATTCTACAGTTTCACTTCTATGTGTACTCTGCATTTATCTACTTCACTGCTAAGTAACTAACTGTCACTCTTGCAACATTCAGCCTGTCACCCAAAGAAAGCAGTCATGGCCAAGGCTCCCGTAGAAACAGCCAGCCTCGGATTTTCTCCTGATTTCCTGACACAAAGTGATGTTATTAAAATCTGCCACCACCCCGGGTGGGTGGCTCAGTTGGTTGGAACGTCATCTTATACACCAAAAGGTTTCGGGTTCAATTCCCAGTCAGGTCACATACCTAGGTTGCAGGTTCATCACTGGGTCAGGGCGCATACAGGAGACAACTGTCTGATGTTTCTCTTTTCTCTCTCTCACTCTCGCTCTTGCTCTCGCTCTCTCCCTCCCATCTCTAAAATGAATTTAGAAAACATATCCTCAGGTGAGGATTTTAAAAATTAAATTAAAAAATTTTAAAGCATGTTTTTTAAAAATCTACTACTACCAAGTTCTAGGGAAACACTGAAATGTAGGGAGAAAGTATCTCAGGATCCAAAGATGTCCACAGAAGAGCTTAAGAGCAACTCTTTCCTCACACACATGCAGCAATCAACACCCAGCTGAACATTTGTGGGAGCATGAACTCTGCCTGGACCCAATGCCGGGCTGCTGTGCACCCACTCTCCCAAGATCCACAATCAGCCAACCAGACAGGAAGAGCCGATCATTCTTTGTAAGTGTCAGTGCTTAGGGGACATTGAAAGACCTTTATCTCTTTCTTTCCCATTTCCAAACACATAACCTGAAGTTCCAAAGGGCCAAATTAGTAACCTTCCAGCGAAAACTGGACTGTCAGAGATCTGGGTCTCAGCAGAAGCCACCACAGCCTGAACTGGAAAGTGTACCCCCTGGAACCCCAGCTTCTTTCTATCATCGTGGATGCTCTCTGATGACCTACAGCGCTCAGCTACATGGAGCAAGGCCCTTCCGTCTGACCACTGAGTCTGGGCTGTGTTTAAAAAATAACAGGCTGTGAACACTACAGATCATGAAATCAGTTTAATGCATCACAACTAGCTTTTCTTTTTTCTTTTTTTTAAAAAATATATTTTATTGATTTTTTACAGAGAGGAAGGGAGAGGGATAGAGAGTTAGAAACATTGATGAGAGAGAAACATCGATCAGCTGCCTCCTGCATACTCCCCACTGGGGATGTGCCCGCAACCAAGGTACATGCCCTTGACCAGAATCAAACCCGGGACCCTTGAGTCCGCAGGCCAACGCTCTATCCACTGAGCCAAACCGGTTAGGGCACGACTAGCTTTTCTTAAAATGATATAAAATGAAAAGAAAATGCTAGAGCACAGCTCAGCATTGAGGTAAGCACTGACCGCCTCATGAGATTTCTCTCTGTGATTTCGTGTATGTAGGTTTGAATATACAGGGTAGTAATGAAAAGGGTACCTTTTACTTTGGGTCAAGGTCTAGAGTTGAATGTCATTGATCCCACAACTATTAAGATTCATGTTTAACTCCTGGTGGGAGTGGGAATGGGTATAACTTTTGTTAACAATACAAACATTGTCTCAATACCTGATCTCAAGGAAACAATCACAGCTAGGAAAGAATAGGTAATAGGTACTAACCCACTGGTTGAATAAATTTGGCACATCTGCATGGTAAATGGCACCAGCCATTACAACTGCACTGCAAAGGGGTAACCTTGCCAACTCTTAGGTGAGAAGGGGAGTTGTACAATTTTCAACACAAATACCCACACTGCAGAGAAAGGATGCCATGTAAGTGACGCAATTCCCCAGGAAGTGTGTTTGTGGATATATTTACTTTCCTCTTTGTATTTTTCTGTCTTTTCAAAAACCTCTACAATGGACACCTGTTACTTCTGAGGTTGGTGAAAACAGGACAATAAACGTGATTTTTACCAATATGCTTTACTGAGGAGCTGCTCCCACAGTGCGTGCCCACTTTAGCAATGGCGGCAATCATTGACGTCGACAGTTGGGAGAAGCAGGATTTCACGGGAGTGTGTTTAGAGCACAGGTGAAAACCAGGTGCCGGATACACTCCTATCCTGACCAGCTGCACAATGATTTCCATCCCAGCCCATGCCTATCCTGGTGTCCCAGATGGGCCACATTCTCCCACGCCTCATCTTGCGTGCAGATGTCCCCTCCCTGCAGGTCCTCTAACATACACCTGGAGGCTCCTGCTCACCTTTAAGTTGCTAAAGTGGTTGTGTAATTTTACATTCCCACCAGCAGTGAATGAGAAGTCTAGTTGTCCCACATGCTGGCCAACACTTGGTCTTTGCAGTCCTTTTAATGTTATCATTCCAGTGGACATTCAATGGTATATCTTTAGGGTCTGACTTTTAATTTTCCTGATAATTAATGATCATGAGCATCATTTCCTGGTCTATTGGCTGACCATTCGTGTGTCTTCTTTTGTAAAGTATCTAGTCAAATATTTAGCCCATATTCTATTGGCTTGCTCATCTTGGTTTTAGTTGAGCAACATGTGTTCTTCACATGTCTGGATAACATCACATTGTCATATATATGGATGGTAAACATTTGCTTTCACTCTGTGGCTTCCCTTTCCATGTTCTTAATGACAAATACCCATTTTGGCTCAAGGTATTTACCTTCTTCTATCTATAAAATAATCCTGTAATTTATGAATAGCCTTGCTTCCTCAATGAAACCTGCATATGCAAAAGATGCTGCATTGAGCCTCGTCCTACGCAAACAGGAAAGAGTGCTATCCAACTGCACACCTGGAACCGCTGGGCTGGGGCCACTGACAAACATGGAAACCGCCATTTGTTTACCCGGCCCTGGGTGAAAAGAAGGCTAACTGCACTGAGCATCTGCTACAACCAAAGGGCTGACGTCTTTATCATCTCACTTGGTCCTTACAGCAACCCCGTGAAATAGGAAACTATAGACCCACTCTAGACGGGGAAACTGAGCCTCAACTAAGGTTGCAAACCTAAGTCAAGGTCTCACATGAGTTGGGGAAGAGCTAAGGTTCAAACCCAGTGCTCTCTAGTCCTATATACCATGCTCTTTTCACTAGAAATAATGTGCGTGTCAGTGCCCTTATACGTTTATAGCATTTATAACTCTACACCATAGTACCGTCACCTGCATCCTGGGCTGTGACTACAACGCAATGACTCGAAGAATCCCAGATCTGGTCACTTTTAAAAATGTCTATATAATTTCCCCACTGACTTCCCCAAACATACACACACACAGACACACACACACACAGCCTATCCAGTAGAAATGGGTGAGAAATAATAAATAGGCTTTTAAAAAGGAAGAATCATCAGATTTCCCCTCAGCGGAGATTCGGGGAGATTTCTTTGCAATGCAGGCCTGTGACTTTACTTAACACTGACCAGCAAGGGCCCTGCTGAGGGAGAGCTCCATCAGCCGGACGGAGAGGAGTGCCCAGTAGTCCTCTTCTCTGCCACACGCTCATGTCTGCTCTCAAAGGGGACCTGAGAAAGCACCTGTGCTCAGGGTGGGTTAGAGGCCAGGAGGTATAGGTCTTGAGAAAGCCTGATATAAAAACTCAGAGCAGCCCTGACTGGTGTGGCTCAGTTGGTTGGAGCGTCATTCCGTGTACTGAAAGGTTGCGGGTTTAGTTCTCAGCCAGGGCACATACCTAGATTTCAGGTTCAATCGCCAGTTGGGGCACATAAGGAGGGCAATCAATCAATGTTCTCTCCCACATCAATGCTTCTCTCTCTCTCTCTCTCTCAGAATCAATGGGCATATCCTCAGGTGAGGATTAAAAAGAAAAAACCTCAGCATGCCCCAAAAGATAAATTAGGAAATAGGAATCTATGGCAAATTTACTCCTTATTTCTAAAATGTTTATTTAACAGCCAATGCCTCTAGAAATGCAAGGTATTAGTTTATAGCTGGCATTCACTTTAAGTATTAGAACCCCACCAAGGCAAGGGTTCTGGGTAATGCAAATAGAGTATCTCTAAGACCATTAAGTCAGTGAGAGGGCAGAATTGACTACAAAATCTGTTTACATCAAAAGAGCAAGCAAGCCTTTTGGCAATATTAGTATTATGTCAAAACCACAGTTCAAACAAACAGGAGAGTTCATTCGGTGAGGAGCTTAATTATCCTCAAGGCCATTTTTTTTTTACAAGGACAAGACTTGGGTGAGTGTATGCAAATTATAAAGTGCCATTCCACCCATTCATTCATTCAGCAAGTATTAATGAGCTCTTACTTTGTTCCAGGCACAGTTCTAAGTGGTACAAAAATAATTAAAGACGGTGTTTTTCTCTAATCGATGTTTCTACCTCTCTATCTCTCTCCCTTCCTCTCTGTAAAAAATCAATAAAATGTATTTTTAAAAAAATAAATAAAAATAAAAAATAAAAAACCTCAGCATGGCTCGGAAGATAAATTAGGAAATAGGAATCTATGGCAAATTTACTCCTTATTTCTAAAATGTTTATTTAACAGCCAATGCCTCTAGAAATGCAAGGTATTAGTTTATAGGTGGCATTCACTTTAAGTATTAGAACCTCCATCAAGGCAAGGGTCCTGGGTAATGCAGATAGAGTATTTCTAAGACCATTAAGTTAGTGAGAGGGCAGAATTCGACTACAAAATCTGTTTTACATCAAAAGAGCAAGCAAGCCTTTTGGCAATATTAGTATTATGTCAAAACCACAGTTCAAACAAACAGGAGAGTTCATTCGGTGAGGAGCTTAATTATCCTCAAGGCCATTTTTTTTTTACAAGGACAAGACTTGGGTGAGTGTATGCAAATTATAAAGTGCCATTCCACCCATTCATTCATTCAGCAAGTATTAATGAGCTCTTACTTTGTTCCAGGCACAGTTCTAAGTGGTATAAAAATAATTAAAGAGAGAAACTTGTTGAGTTGAGATGAGGCATTAAAGATCTTAGGACAGTGCCTAAGCAATTGAACAGTGTTATCCATTTCCTTACAGATGTTGGGTAAAAGAGATTGAGAGAGAGTAGAGAGAAAGAGAGAGAGAGAGACCAGATCCAGTTGAAAGACAGCAATGGTGCTGTGGCCCCTCCTGGCCAGGAGCCCAGCCCAGGTGCTTGAGTAGCCCATTTGGCCTGGAATCAGTAAGAGGAGAGGCAGACCCAGACCAGTCCTTCTGGCTGGCCCACCAAGAATCCTGAAACTCTTTAACAGTTGTTAGTCACTTTCTAAGCTAGGAAATGCATTTTGTAGCAAATCCCACTGGACGATTCTGCTAACGCCCCGGCCGGCCAGACGTTGGCCTCCCTCACAGTGTGTAACTTCGGTTGCCGAGGCCATGGGAAAGCCTCGAAGCGGACATCCACGTGTGATGTGTTACACAGGTCACTTCATGCAGTGGAGCATCTGTGCAGACAGCCAAGCATCTTAGATGCGGAGATGCCCAAGTAAGGACCACAGTTTCTATGCTTGAAGAATTTACAACCACAAACCAAGAGTAATGGCTCGGTGATCAGTGGCACCCAGGCTGCTGTTTCAAGAAGCTCATAAAAGGCTCCTCATTCCAGGGAAGATGTCAGAGGAGATGACAACCTAAACTGCAAGCTCAACAGATGACTGTGAACTACCAGGTGAAGGAAAGCAAGGCGTGCGAGGTAACGATGGAGCGGGGAGGGAGGTGCCTGTAGGAAAGGCCAAGGCGGGGAAGAGCCTGAACTCAGAGCCCCGTGGTAGGAGACAGAAGAAATGAGACATGGGGTGGAGGCGGGCAAGTGCTCCAGGCCATAGCAGGGGGCTTGAGCTTTATCCAGCGCAGAAGACACCACAGACCGCCAGAGGGTCCCGGCCGGCAAGCGGGAATTCAGATCAGGTTCCGTTTTGGTGTGTGGAGAACAAACCTGAGGAGGGCCAGGCTGGGTGTGGGGGCAGAGAGAGGGGCTTGGAGAGGCCAGGTGAGATGATGGGGTGGGGGATACTTCGTGTGGTTTCAGTGCAGGATGAAAAATCACAAATGTGGTCACTGGTAGAAGGGGATAGAAAGCTTGAGCAGTCTTGGAAGCGACAACTGCAACCAAGTTCATTGAGCATTTGCTATGAGCACAGGACTCACTGCCCCAGCCAGCGGGTGAGGACCCAGCGGGCATCAGCCGGCATCGCAGCATGCACACAAAGGAAACCAGGTGTCAGCCCCGGGGCGTGGCGCTGAGCCAGGGAGCACACAGGGCACCATCCCGCTCAGCTGTGGGAAGCAGCCCTTGGATGCCGGGTCCCACGGGAGGAGGTTAGTGAGAGACCCCACGATAGGCACCCACAGCCACACGCAGGAGTCCCCAAGGCACACAGGCCACCAGGCGGGACTGCAACCCTTCTGCTGGCTGCCTGGTCCTAAGGGCCTGAAAGGGTGCCCGATGCCCAGGAGGTGATCGGGAGGGAGGAGGGGCCAGCCCTGCTGGCTCTGCAGAGGTGGGCAGACTCCTGGAAGGCCATCACCCCCCTCAGAGGTCCCCACCGTCCAGCCCTCTTGGCAGCAAGGCAGCACTGCCCAGCAGCAGAGTAGCCAGCGGAAGCAGAGCCCCCCTCCCTCTGGACCCACAGGTGTGCTGAGGGTAAGAGAGGTGCAGGCGGGGGTGGCGGGCTCGTCCCCCCCCCCCCCCCGCCCCGCACAAGAGGTCCCCACCGTCCAGCCCTCTCGGCAGCAAGGCAGCACTGCCCAGCAGTGGAGTAGCCAGCAGAAGCAGGGCTCCCCTCCCCCGGGACCCACAGGTGTGCTGAGGGCAAGAGGGGTGCAGGTGGGGGTGGCGGGCTCACTGGGGCCTGCGGAGGCAGAGGGGTGGGATTGGGGGGTCAGGAGCCCGGCCTGATGCCAACCAGCTACTCTAAACCCCCAGACAAGGCAGCGCAAGCTGCACGCAGCAGGGTCCAGGCCCGACTCAGCAGCACTGTGTCCGTCCAGGCCTGGCCAGCCGGGTTGCAGACACAACAGACAGAAACAGGGCGGAGACAGGCCGATAGTCACAGCCCAACCTGAGATGTAACAAGCGGGTGTTGGGCAGCGGAGAGGTACCAGCATATGTTTCATGAACCTATTTCCTCATCTGCAGAGGGAGAGGCAGCAGGGTCAGGGAACTGGAGAGAAGCGGGAAAGCCAGAGGCGTCCAGAAACGCCGGCTTCTCCTGGGCTTGTTTGGGGACGTGGACACCTCTCCCCCGACTGCAACACTCTTCCCGGGACCCCCTCCCACCAGGGGGCACAGAGGGAAAGAAGGAAGGCGAAGGAGAACAGAGCTGTGATGGGGACTCAGGGACCAGAGGGCACAGGGAGCCGGAAGCCAAGGAAATCTGAAAGGTCTGGCCGTGAGCCCGCAGGGGTGAGGGCGTGGCTCTGACTGTCCTGCTCAGCACTGTCACCCACACAGCCATGCTCAGGGCTCGAGGTTATTAATTAATTCATTTCCATTAATCACTTCTCATCCAGGCCTGGCCAGCCGCGCTGCAGACACAACAGACAGAAACAGGGCGGAGACAGGCTGGTAGTCACAGCCCAACCTGAGATGTAACAAGCGGGTGTTGGCAGCGGAGAGGTACCAGCATATGTTTCATTAACCTATTTCCTCATCCGCAGAGGGAGAGGGAGCAGAGTCAGGGAACTGGAGAGAAGCGGGAAAGCCAGAGGCGTCCAGAAACGCCGGCTTCTCCTGGGCTTGTTTGGGGATATGGACGCCTCTCCCCGACTGCAACACTCTTCCCGGGACCCCCTCCCACCAGGGGGCACAGAGGGAAAGAAGGAAGGTGAAGGAGAACAGAGCTGTGATGGGGACTCAGGGACCAGAGGGCACAGGGAGCCGGAAGCCAAGGAAATCTGAAAGGTCTGGCCGTGAGCCCGCAGGGGTGAGGGCGTGGCTCTGACTGTCCTGCTCAGCACTGTCACCCACACAGCCATGCTCAGGGCTCGAGGTTATTAATTAATTCATTTCCATTAATCACTTCTCATTTCTGCCTTTGAAACCTAAAGCTAGAACATGACCTCTCACCATGTCTCTGATGTTGGCATTTGGGGAGTGTCTCCCTAAAATCAAGAAAAACTTTAATTTTTAGTATGAGTGGCAATACACCTCTTAAAAATCAAGATATATTGTTTCCCTGGCCATTTGGCTCCATGGATAGAGCAGTGGCCCGCAGATTAAAAGGCCCCAGGTTTTATTCCAGTCAAGGGCACGTACCTTGGCTGCAGGCTGGATCTCCAGCCTTGGTTGGGGTGCATGCAGGAGGCAATCAATCAATATGTCTCTCTCGCATCGATGCTTCTCTCTGTTTCTCCCCCTCCCTTCCACTCTCTCTAAAAATCAATGGAAAAATATCCTCGGGTGAGGATTAACAAAAACAAAAAAAATAAATAATTAAAGATATAAGTTTAAATCCAGCTAAACAATAAAAATGGAGATGAAGAAAAAGGAAACACGATGCATAGGACACGTCATGTTCCACATGAGGACGTGTGTGTATACACATGTAGGATGCATGCCACTCTCTGTTATGTGGCCTAGTAACCCTTTGTGCCATGGGCTGGTGAACAGTGTGAAAACACTGCAGGGATTTCCACCGAGGGGACAAGCCCCTCTCACTCAGTAGATTGATCATCGCCTAAGGAAGGAACAGGGAGCCGGAAGCTGGATCCATGAATGTTATCCCAGTTGCAGCAAAGAGAAAAAAGACAGAGGAAAACCATCACTTCCGTGACCAGTAGACAACATGAAGCCATTGAACATCTGCATAATTAGAGAGCCAGAGGGAAGGAAAGAAAGAATGGGTAGAAAAAAAAACATTTAAAGAAATAATGGCTAAATTTATTTCCAAATTTGATTTAAAACCTCAACCCACACATCCCAGAGGCTCAACAAACAGCACAAACACACAAAACCACGAAACCACACCTAGGCCAGTATAATCAAACTCTGAGAAACCAAAGAAAATCTTAAGAGCAGCTGGAGTGGGAATATAAGGAGAAACGATGGCTGTTCTCTCATGAGAATCAAGGACTCAAGAAGGTGATTGAGAGACATCTTTAAAGGGCCCAAAGGAAAATAAAACTATCAACCCAGAATTCTGTATCTATTGGCAATGTTTTTAGAGAAAAGGGAGAAATAAAGACTTTCTCAAAAAAAAACAAAAACTGGGGAGAATCTACTGTTAGTGGACATATACTACAAAAAATGTTAAAAGTTCAGGCAGAACAAATATAGTATCAGAAACTTAGATATGCACAAAGAAATTAATAGTGTTAGAAATGAAATAAAGATAAAATGAAATTTGATTGTCGTTATTTTTAATTGCTCTAAAGCATAACTATGTTAAAAAAGAGTAGCAATATGTTTACCGTATAGCATATTTAGAAGTAAATTATATGAAAACAGTAACAGAAGAAAGGATGGGAGGGAGGAATTGGAAATACAGTGTTTGTGATCCTTATACCACATGGGGAGCAGTATAATATTATTTGAAGGTAATCTCTGATTCATTAAGATTTATACTGTAAATCCCAGGTCAACAGTTAAAATGTTTTGAAAAGAAGTATGAGTAATAAATCAATTAAAAATATAAAATGGAATAATTAACAATGTTCAATTAACCCAAGAGCAGACAGGAAAAAGGAAACAAAAATGGAGAAAATAAAAATCAGCTAACAATATGGATTTTAATCCAAAAATATCAATGATCACTTTAAATGTCATTGGTCTAACCATACCAGTTAAATGTTAGAGATTTTCAAGTTAGATAAAAAGCCAAGACCCAACTGTATATTGTTTTACAAGAAACCCACTTAAAAAATATAGGTAAGTTAAAAATAAAAGTGTGAAGGAAGATGCACCATGAAAACACTAAACAAAAGAAACTTGGAGGATCTGTATTAATACCACAAAGTAGGCTTCAGGGCAAGGAATAGTTTCAGGGATTTAGAGCAAAATCACATAATAAAAGAGTTGATTCTCCATAAAATCATAGCAATCCTGCACATGGATGCATCTAAAAAGAGATTCAAAATACTGAGGCACAAACTGAAATAGACAAATTAGAATGCCAACCCTCTTCTCTTGGTCATTAACAGAGCAGGTAGGCAGAAAATCAGCAAGGAGTATAATCAATCAACTTTACCTAACAGACATTTACAGGACTATCCTCCCAACTGTAACAGATCACACTTCCTTCTCAATGTGTTCCTGTGTGTGTGTGCATGCGTGTGCGTGTGTGTGTGTGTGTGTGTGTGTGTGTGTGTGTTTTCTGGGCCATACAATTAAAAGAACAGAACTCCTGTAAAGAATGTTCTTGGACTATGACTTCTAAATAACCAAAGCAGTCAAAACAGATGTCTCAAGGAAAATTTTAAACTATTCTGAACTGAATGAAAGTGAAAATGAAAATTCAACATATCAAAACCCGAGGGAGGCAGCTAAAGCAATGCTTCGAGAGACATTTTATATGCGATTAAATTAGACTGAAGAAAAGAAGAACTATACCCTAACCGTGTCATCTGGTTGGTAACGTTTTTCTCACAGCGGTGCAGATTTGCAATTCTGAAATTAGTTTACATGCATACTCTGATCAAACAAGAAGACCTATTGCAGCCTGGTGACTTTTTTATAACTGGAAATTTGTAAAAATACTCACTGGGCTATAATACGTTTTCTTCTTTGACCACAGTATGCATGTAAATTAAAGTACAGTAGAGGGAATATAGTCAATAATATCGTAATAACTATGTATGGTGTCAGGTGGGAACTAGACTTACCAAGGGGATCACTTCATCTATACTAATAATAGAGGAATACAGTGGGGCCTTGACTTACGTGTTTAATTAGTTCCGTGACGGAGCTCGTAACTCAAATTACTCGTATGTCAAATCAAAAAGTGAACGAGTGAGACACGTGATGCTGGGCTGATGTTGTGGCGTTCACTGTGACGTTCGCTGCGCCAACTAGCGGTGGGGTATCTGAAGCTGGCTCGTAGCCCGAATTTTAGCTTGCAACTCAAAGCAAAAACTCGGCCGAGAGATGGCTCGTATCTCAAAAAACTCGTTAGTTGGGACACTCGTAAGTCAAGGCCGCACTGTATATAAATTGTCCAGGACACCGTCACAGTAACAGTAACGACTGAACAGCAGGCTGTATGGGGCAACCAGGCCAGTAGGCAAAGACGGTTAGGGGTGATCAGGCTGGCAGGCAGGCAAGCAGTTAGGAGCCAGCGGTCCTGGATTGTGAGAGGGATTCCGACTGCCAGTTTAGGCCCGGGGATCAGGCCTAAACCAGCAGTTGGACATCCCCGAGGGGTCCTGGATTGGAGAGGGTGCAGGCTGGGCTGAGGGGACCCCTCCTCCCCCATGCAAGATTTCATACACTGGACCTCTAGTAAGGTATATAAATGTCTAATCACTATGTACACCTGAAACTAAACAATAACTGTATGTCAACTCTAATGAAAAAGTTTTTAATTTTAAAAAACACATTGGAGCACAATACATAAGAAAATGTATTGGAAATACTGAGAGTCAGATTTCTCACAGTCAGAGACAGAAGTTACAAATGTAGAAAAGGAAACATGCTGGAATAAATCCTGTGGTGCTGGGCTGGGGTCAGAGGGATCAATATGAACTCATTTGTAAAATGTTGCTACATATACTGATGGACATACATTTCCCAGCCTTGTCCTCTGAGAGGGACTAGACCAGCAACCCTCCAGCTGTAGCCAGCCCACCCAGCACCCAGACCTCTGGCTCTAAACATCATTCTCCAATAAAAGGAACCAGAAATTCTGGAGCTGGGACAGGAAAAAGGAGAAATGCATGACCCTGGAGCATCTTCTGTGGTCATGAATTAAGGAAGTGCTAAAAAAAAAAAGTAAGCATTTCTAAAGGATAGAGCAGTGAGCTCAGTGGGAAAAATAATTTCGATCACTCGTTGATATCTGCTATGGGCAAGGAATGAAAAGTGGTGGTGTGGATACGGACACACACCTACACACACACATACATACATACACACACACACACACACACACACACACACACACACACGTCAGGTATTTGACAACTGTTCCCTGGGCAATGCTTGCTCTGTAAGGTGTTCCTCTCCACATCTGTGTGTGACTTACTTTGTAGCCCGGCTTATGTCCTGTCTGTGTGGCCATATTTTGCCAGAATAATAATGAACACGTGGTCTGTTAACTTAATAGAATTGCCTTACTTGATACTTTATTAGGATATCCAGGCTGTCTGGTCGCTATACTATTTGTGAGAAATGGGAACCAGCCTTGAGTTTCCCATAAAAAACTGGTGCTTTGTGTGGATGAAAAGGGGAGGCCTGCATGGCTTACAAACTCAGAGACCTAAAGTAACCACAAAGGATGGTCTGAAATTGAACTTTAACTAAGAGCAGTTATGGTGGGTAGTTACATCCTAGGCCGGTATCTTCACTGACAAGGTCAACCTTTATCTTAACTGAGCCTATTGCCTTCTGCATCTATAATAACATACCCTTGAAATGTCTGGGTAACTTGTAACTTCCCTTTTTCTAGACCCCTTGGGGCACAACCAAATGTGCTGGGCGCCAGGACAGATGTCACAAATTCCTTCATTGTTATCATGTTAATTGTTCCTGCACCCACCTAAGTATGTGTCTATCATTTTACTTTTTATCCAATCCCAGGGGTTTCCCCCCTCCCCCACTTTGCTTTCTCCTGCCTCTCTAGTCTATCACCAATGGATTTCATGTAACCCACCTACATCCCTTCCTTTGATTGCAATGTATAAATTAGATATAACCCGCCATTCTCCCAATTCGATGAGATTCTGTTTACCGGCAATTGTCAACAGATTGGTTCAAATAAACTCACACAAACTCTTTACAGGTTTGAATGTTTTTATGTTAACATTCAACTAGGGTGTGAGAACAATAAAGAACAGCATATCAATGAAAAAGTGTTAACAAACCTGCATGCACTGGCTAGGTGTTTTTTGACATATCATTAATAAAAGAACTCGGGTAAAAAATAATCTTAAAAATATTAAGCTTAAGACAAAACATTCTTGTCCACAACCAAGGGAGTTTATTCAGCGTTTGATACCTGTTTCTTTGTTATGGGGTGGGGCCACAACATTAGTAACAAAGAAACAGAATTTCCGGAGGATGAGGCCCAGAAATCAGGATTTTAAAAAGATTCCCAGGTGATTCTAATGTGCAGCCAAGGTTGAGAACCACTGGGCTAGAGAGAATCAAATAAACACAGGTTTACCCAAGTCCAACAGGCAGCTTCGTTTCCAGAGCCAAAAGGACCAAGCGGCCTTTTAGATCGAAGCCATTATAACACTTCAGAAAACGGAACTCAAGTCTCTGACAATGTGGGTAAGACCATCAGGAATAAAAAGTTCCTGGAGACAGTGAAACAAAGCTTTCCAGCCCTTCTGGAAATAACCCTTCCCACATGGAATATTTTTAAAACAGCATGTCTATTTAATACACAGAGTAATTTACTCCTTAACATTTACATGGCATTTCACAGTTCCAAGTGTCCCACGATCATTAATTATTCAGCTTTACTAAGTTTGTGACATAATTAATAGGATGGGAGCAGCCTCCTAGAACATATTTCAAAAGGACATTCTCTACAGGGAGGCAATGCTCATGCCGGCGCTCCTGTCAGACTCACAGGCGGTCACGCCGTTCAGCCCACTCTGGGCCCCTCAGCTCCACAGAGAAGGTGCTCTCCACATCTCGCCCGAAACCCTGTGCCCTGGGGCCAGGGCTGCATTTTGCTCTGAGGCAGTTGCGTCCATGTGGACTGAGTCTTCCCTTTGATCAGTTTATACTGTGGTGTGGGACTGTCCCCACAGGCAACACCATGGACCATTCTTGCAGCATCTTTCGGCCCCTGGTAGGTCAGCCCTCTGCCGCAGGCAGGCCATGCCCTACAGTCCTGGGTGGCGCAGCATCCTGTCTTGGTACACCTCTGATCTTTATGTTGATTTCTGAAGGAACATTTCACACACACATATACACACATGTGCACACACATGCATGCATGCTCACACACACATACACAGGCATATACACACAGAAGCACAGTCTGCATTAGCAAACAGGGCACACCTGCTCTTCAGACCCCGGTGAAATGAGGATACCCATCCATCCTCAAGGAGAGAGGGGAAGTAGCAGTTTGTCTTAATTTTAATACTTGATACTTTATTTGTAATTTTTAGAGAGTTCCATCATCTTTTTAGTGGATAAGGCGTCTAGCATCCATCCTGGTCCTGCAGCGTGGGTGGGAGGTGGGTAGGACACAGGTGACAGTGAGCATTGTGAGGCAGGTTTTCTATGAGCGCGAGTTCCCAGGCAGTCTACACCCACAGCTGCCTGACCCCGGACACTGCCCGCCCTGCCCTCTGTCCACCCCACAGCAGGGTGTGGCACCAAACGAGGCCTTAAAAACTCCCAACCCCAACAATGATGTCATCACAGTGTCGGGTCATTTTACAAATTCCATTTGTCCCCACCCTCTTGACTTTCATTTTTAAATGCTGAGATTACAGTGTACCCTGTTCTATGGCTGTTTGCCTAAAATACTGTCCACTAAAACCAGACACTGCCACACCCGATCCACTCCTCGGGGGGATATCTGCACGCCTCCCATGCCTGCACCACACTAGGTGCTGGACGCCCACCAGGGCCAGGGAGGCCAGGCCCAGCCACTGAGCTCACAGCCCGGCACACAGAACAGAGCAGGTGGCATGAGCAGGAAGGCCCTGTGCCAATCACCGTATTTCCCATTTGCTACCAGAAGACCCTTTCAGGAGCCTTCACCAGTGATAGCAAAAGAAGAGACCGACCACAGCACCTTCTCATTTCATTTTGTTGAAAAGTAATTATAATAACAGTACAATTTCCCAGAGTTGCTCATCAAATTTTCTGGTTTGAGTGTGCAGTCTCAGCCTGGGCCCAGCACACACAGACACTCAATTTCTGCAGAACGAACAAGTTTTACCCACTGGGACATGCAGAGAAAGCCCAACAAAGAGGCCTGCTCAGGACCTCAGGGGTCACTTCTGATGCTAGATCTGAGCCCGTCCCTAGTGTGCCTCAGTTTCCCATTTCCTCTTCGACCCTCAAATCAATTGGGATGACAGGCACAGAACAGAAAGAGGCCACCATGGGTCCGCATGGCAGGCCTCCGGTGCCTTCCACCATGGGGATAAGAAGGGGAGTTCAGCTAAGGTTCCTCCAAGACACAAGGTGACTTCACAAAACTAAGGGGATTTCACAGCAAGACCTGAATTCCCAGCCTGAAAACTACCAGGATCTAGCAACTCTGGACCCCATTCCTATGATGTTATCAGCGGGAGCTCAGAGGCCTCTGACCCCTCAGCTGGGGCCTGGATGCCCCCCGGAGCCCCCAGAGCCCTGTCACTCACTGGCATTACCTGCAGGCCTGGGAGACTGGTTTTCAGCCCCTGCCACAGTAGATCTCCTTTTTCATCCAGAATAAATTCACACCAGCATCCTAACTTGATCAAGTTCTGTGACCGTGAGTCTGTGAATTCATTTGGAGATATCCCAGGGGAGACAGCCACCGCTCTGCCAGCTCCTACAGAGTGACACCCACGTGCCTCAGCTGGGCATTCGGGAGCTGGCTCTGGCTGCACTTGAGTGTCCCAACCATCTGTGACCTCAAGAAGGAATATACCTGCCAAGAAGGACTCCTGGTGGTTAACTGGGCTCAAAATCATACAGAGACGAGGAGCCATTGTTTGTACAGGGGCCTCTCATGCAAACTGCATTTCCTGGGAAAGCTGCAGACGGGGCTGCCGAGCCCCCGCACTGTGTTCCTGCGGTCTGAGCCGTCCCTTGTAAAGGGGCTCCAGGTGTCATCTTTTAACCAATGGGCTGAGACCTGCCCTGTCCAATCAAAACTGCATTTGCATCTTTAATGACCAATAAGTGCAGCTCTGTAACACCAATCAGAATGTGTTATTCCAACCAATCAGGCTGTGCAAACTTGGGTTCTTCATTAGCATAAAAAAGGACCAATCAGGATCCAGGATGAGAACTTTCTCTATAAAAAGGGACCTTCCCTTAGTCTGGGGGAGCATGCTTTCAGTTTCCACCTGAGGGTCCATTGCCACCTGAGGCTGTGTTTCCCCGGCGGCTGCAAACTGCTCACCTGAACAAAGTTTCTCCTTTCACCACCCAGATTGTGGACTCCTGTCGGCCTTGGATTGGTGGGAGGGACCTTTTGTTGGCGGTTTTCTTGCTAAGACCCTGCAGGCCTCTGTCCAGGCAGAGCTCTCCGTCTGCAGCCAACCTCACCCCTAACTGCCACACGTCAATTAACAACCCGCCTGCAGTGAGACCTTCTCCCTCCTCAGCACACTCTTCACAGCCCAAACCAGTCTGAGCAGAAAGCTGCTTCCCCCAGAAAGCCCAAGCGTTTCATGCTCCTCCCACACGGGAGCACTTTTCCCTTCGCACTGGCGTGTGCACCTGTATTAACCACAGGTTTCGATGCGTTGACATCTGGGCCCTTGCTGACACCGAAGGGGCTGCCCCTCCCAGGGCCAGCCAGTTCCTAGAGAGAGCAAATGACTCCTCTGCGAGCACATTTCCAAGGCAAACCTAGTGAACGTGAGCCCACACCCCAGCCAGCTGCCACCTTTGTCCTGCTCTTCCACTCAGGGCCACGCTTCTCCCCAGGGCTGGGTACCAGCCAACCAGGGACAGCCCCCAGGCCCCAGAACCTTCAAATTTATCCAGCTAGCCAGTCCTAGCCCTGTTAGCCTGCTGCCCTCCCTCCCCATTTCTTCCCCTTGAAACCGCAGTGAAGGCTGGTGTCCAGGTCTCCCCTTGCTCCCTCTGCCTCCTGACTGCCCTGGTGCTTCCGGGTGGCCCCTCCTCTTAGGAACTGTGAGAGCAGCTTATCTTCTCAATGGCAGTCACCACCACCCCGAATAGTAACAAAGCCCGTGTTGTAAACAGTCCCTGTGGCAGGACTCAGAGCTCGCTGAGGGCAGGCTGCTGCGCCTTCGGGTGCCCAGCCTGGCCAGGTGTGGTCCCCAGGAAAGCCGGAAAGAGGAATGACAGACTGGAGTTGGGCCAGGTCTCAGCAGCTCCGTCCCCGCCCCGCCCTGCCCCTCCGCATGCTGCCCACCGCTGCTCCTGGAACGCTTGCTTGGTACTCAGTGTTCTGATCCAAGTATCTGGGTGGAGCAGTGGGCAGTGAGGACGGGGTGGAGGAGGCAAATAAGATGAGGACCCAGCCTGACCCAGCCCCACCCACTGCTGGTTTGTTTTGTGTTTTTTGCTATGGACCGAAAAGAAACCAATGAGAGGGGAGAAGGCAGGCAGCACCACGCTTTCCATCCCTCTGGCCGGACACTGACTTCCCAAAGCACTGAGCCAAGTTCCCGCCAGCCTTGCCCCGAGATGTGTTCTTTGGCTTCTCCAAGGGAATGTGTGGCTCTACAGGCTCGCAGTTCTTCTCCTGCCCAGAGATGCAGCCAGAGGTCAGCCCCGACAGCCACCAACCGCCCCAAAGCTGGCAGCCTGGCTCCAGCGGCGGCAGCAGAGAGGCGGGCCTCCAGACCGTGCCCTGAGAGGGCGTGGACGGTGCGGGCGCCCTGCCCTGCCGCTCTGCTCTGCGGTCACCCTCCTGACCGCACTGAACACCGTGCAGGCCCAGGCCCTCCTCTGGCTGCCAGGTCCTGGGGCTCAGCCCTGAGGCCGGCCAGCAGCGACTACACCAGGCGCCCTTGCTGCTCCAGGTTACCCTCTGTACGGGCACAAGATTCTTCGGTCCTTTTCCTCCACTGGGTTACTATTTCTCTTTTAAAGTACATGCAAAAGCTATATTTTTCTCTGTAAACATAATTTATATTTCAGTTTTGGAAAAAAACTCAAAGTCTCTGAGCTCAAATTTTTTCTGATCTTTAAAAACAAGTGACGTGTGTGCACGTGCACATCCTCCACGTGAGGAGGCAGCCGCGGCTCCGAGTGCTGTGAACGATGCTGTGTAAAATTATGGATTTGAAAAGCTATTTCTGGATGCCAGCAACTCGTAAGAAAGAGGGGAAATGTCTATTTTGGGTTGTTTTATTTCATTCCCACTCAATTCTGAACACGGCTGCTTAAAGTAACATTCATGGGAAGTGACACGGCTATTAATCAGCAGCGGCTACTGCACGGCAGCCACGCGGGGAGGCCGCCCGCCTCCCTGTGCTCCCTCCGGTCGCTCCTCCCAAAGGAGGCCAGTGACCTACTAAAAAGATAATTGCTTCGCGTGTTTCCTGCTCCGCAGCATCATTGCATCGCCTTCTCTCTGACATCCCTCAAACCAGGAGAGGAGCTTTGCGGCTGGGCCTTTGCCTTCACCCCAAGACTTCCTGGGGTGCCAGCCACCTTGCAGGCAACACTGTGCTGAGACGTCAGGCCCAGCATGTTGCATCCCCTGGTTTTGGCGGTCAGACTTCCCGTGTGTGTGTGTGGCACAGACACATGCTTCTTTGACTGTCGCCTTCGTTGCGGTTCACTATGTGAGAGGGCGCGAAGGAAGTTCTCCACGTGCCCTTCCGTCTGCAGAATTCCCAGCGAAGAACTTGTGCACCTTCCCACGCCCTTCCTTCTCCCGCCCTCAGCAGGCTGTCAGCCCAGCACCCGGCCGGGGAGATGACCCCCAGTGGTTGGGATGGACCCAGGACTGTTTTTAAACACGAATGTATTTCGAGAGGGAGAGAAGCCAGGTGCTTTGTTGTCAGTGCCAGAAAGGCCGATGCAGTCCTCTAACGGGGACCCCAAGCCGGGCTCTTTCTGGCGCTGGCACGGCTCCAAGGAGGCATCGCATTGGGGAAGCCAGGCCGGTCCTCAGCACCCAGCACGGTGGCTTCCAGCAGCAGGAGCGGCACCACAGGCCTGCGCCCAGCTGCATGTCCCTTCCCAGCCATCGCTCCTCCACCTGCTCCGTAGGGGAGGGAAGGTGAGCGAGTTCAAAGTCCAGCCAGCCCGTGGCCTCCGAGCAGGAAAAGGGCGGCACTGAGAAGCGAGGGCGGGCAGGCCTCAAAGCAGCCTCCACGGAGCCCAGGCAGTGCCAGCACCCAAGAGACCCCAGGGCAGACCAAAAGGGAGCAAAAACAAGGGCGCTGCCAAGACCCGGAAAACCACCAGGACTCCAGGGAGGAAGCCAGGGACAGACCAAAACCTGGAGAAGGAGGAAGAAGAGGGCATCTCGCAGGAGTCCGAGGAGGAGCAGTGGCCGCGCCACCGCTTCATCACTAGGAGCAGGTTCCTTCTGGGCAGCTCCGCTCCCACTGCCCCGCCCCTTCCCCTGGCCCGGCCACCCCCCCACACACACCTGCGCCCACCTGCCCGGCCACACCACACACCACACCCGGCCGGAGTGGGGAGCAACTCTCCTTTGGTCTGGTTCCCAGCAATCCCCTCACCCATGCCACCCCCTGCCCTCCTGACAAAGCTGACTTCCCACTTAGCCGAACCCCATGTCTGCTGCCTCCCTGCTCCCTCGGTGCTGATTAGGCTCCTGGTTTAGGGGGTCCCTTACCCAGGCTTACCTCTGGCTTCCCATTAGTGGGCCTCGGAGGGCTCCCCTGGCCTTAAAGAGGCCCAAGCCCCATCTCACTCTGACATATCCACTCCACTGTCCTGGCAGCAGCATCTGTGGCCATGGATAGAGCTGTTTGGCCCCAAGATGCCCCAAAGAACCTGTGTCTCACCAGGTGCGGCTCACACCCTCTCCTTCTTCCATGAGGTGCCTAGGCCTTGGCCCAGGTTGAATAGAGCCCCTGGAGCACAGGAGGGAAGGCAGGAGGGGTGTGAGCCCCCAACCCCATCTGCTTCCACTCCCTCACATGGGCACTAACAAGGAGCTAGCCTTGCCCACTCCCACCCCCTGCTCCTCCCCCCCCCCACAAGGTTCTGGTTCCATCTTTCCTCTGTTCACAAACTGCCTCCGCACAGTTGTGTTGTTTTTTGTTCCATGTCTCATTCTTAGACATCTGTCATTGCTGCTGCTACCAGCGCCAAATATTCATCCTTACTGCCTCCTATTCTGCCCACACTCCCCTCCAAGATGCTCTTGGGAAGGAGCCAGGGGCAAAGCAGGCTGGGAATCGACTGCCCCAGTCCCAGGGAAGTGGGGGCTCTGCCCCTAGGATGCTGCAGCTGAGTGAGCGGGGGCCTGTGTTGACAGCGGAGAGTGTAGGGCCACCTTCTCCCCGTTCTGCTGGGGAGGAGGTAGCCATTATTTGTCCCAGCCTAGGCCTCCCCTCTGGTTTCCTATTTGCAGTTATTTGAATAAAAATATATCCTTTTTCTGGGGAAAAAAAAAAGGAAGGAAGGAAGGAAGGAAGGAAGGAAGGAAGGAAGGAAGGAAGGAAGGAAGGAAGGAAGGAAGACCTGAAGGGAGCAGGGAGCCACGTGAACGCGCAAGCGCAGACCCTGGTGCCCATGTGTCTCAGCCAGACAGGGCAGAGAGACAGCCTCGGCCAATCCTTTCCCCTGTTCTCAAAGGTCCCCCCAAACCAAAACGCCAGGAACATGAAGGTCCCACACAGGACGCCGTGGGTCTCAAGTTGCGTCCAGTGGGCACTGGCATTCAGCCCCCCGAGGCCACGGAGTGTAGTGCCCCATGGAGCAGGCTGCAGGACCACAGGTGGGAATCGCGCCGTCTCCCCCCACAAGCAGATGGACAACCTTGTGGAGACCCCAGGAGCCCTTCAGCTAGGAGATGACACGGGGCAGAAGGACCTGCAGCGCTGTCTCCATGCTTCCAGCGAGTGGCCACTTCGGGACATTACAGCCCGAGGGTGTAGCCAGTGTAACCCTGACTGTCAGGAACCAGGGGAGGCGGGCCCAAGTCACCTGGGTCTGAAGGTTGGCCAACTCCGGCTTCTTCCTTGAGGGCTCATTGTACAAACAAGAGTGGGTCTGCCCAACACACCGAGGCTGAAACCCCTTTACAATAGACACCAGTGAACAGGGCTGCCTTGCCATTGAGTTCCTTCCGGGTACTCTTCTGGAACCTCATGCTGCTCACGGGAGGCCAAGGGACCAAGTCAACATCACGTCACCCCAGGCATCGCAGGAGGGGAGGCAGGAGATAGTGGTTAAAACCCAGGCTCTGGGTCAGACACACCTGGTTTACACAGAGATCTGACACCTGCAGTGTTATCCTGGGCAAGTCACACCAATTTGCTGCACCTCCAACTCCTCAGCCACAAGATGGGTCTGAGAGTGATGGTGAGGACTGAGATATTTCCGTACCTGTTTATTACCATGCCTGACACATAGCAGGTGTTCAAGGCGTGGCAGGTGCCATCATCACACTCATTACCATCATCCCCTGTTCCTAGGATTCCCCCCTATTCTATTCATCCTTGATCTAGAAAAGCCATTTAAAAATCTCCCCAAAGAAGCACTCTTCCTTTTTATTTAACCCAAACAAAACACTAACCTGTCCTGTATCACTCAAACTGCTATAAAAATAGTTTCAGAGGAAAGAGGAAAGTCTCTTTCACCGAACCTTAAAAACACTGAAATTGCTGACAGCGAAGAAAGCAGGCTGCCTGCTGAAGCTAGAAAAGGGGCGTGTGTGTGTGTGTGTGTGTGTGTGTGTGTGTGTGTGTGTGTTAGGAAGCATATGAAACTCCCTAAGAGCAGCTGCCCCTTTCCTGCACTCAAGAACACCCACAAGTTAACTCTTCTTTTCAAATCCAAGGGAGGGACAAAGTGGACACAACAAAGCCAGAGAAGGTGGTGGCAACCTCCATGTTGCCATCGAAGCAGCAGCTTTTGCCCAGAGAGCCCACAGCCGCCTCTAGAGAAGACCCTGAACATTGTTCAGACAGTCCCCGCCCCCGGGAAATTAATTCACTTCCCAGAATTACAGCCTCAGTAACATCTGTGAGTGGCATAGTGGTTCATGGTAGTCGTCAGAGCTGCGACTCCTTGAGATTTCTCCTTTTTTTAAAAAAAATCATATCCTAATGAATACAAAACAAAATTACGGTGTGGGAGACGTGGAGCCATAAATTATAGCTGAGCCTGCCTGTGGTGGGCTAATGATTTCACTGTGGAATTATTTTCATGTTTTTAAAAATTGCATCTGTATAGAGAAGTCTTCCATCATGAGCACCACTGCAGAGATACTGCAGGAGCCCCCAGCACTTCAGCCACTGGAGTGCGGAAGCAAGCGGCGGCCCCCCTGACAGCCAGCTCCTCTCTCCTCTTCCCCTTCGTCCTATGGCAGGTGCAGGGTCTGTGTGCATCCTGCCTGCCCCACAGCCAGCCAGAGCCTGCCAACATTCTGGGGGATCAGTGTGTGTGCAGTGAAAGAAAAGAGTCAGACACGAAGGCCCACACAAGCTCCAGGTTCCCCCTCACGGAGGGTGAGCATCAGATGACAGCCA
This sequence comes from Myotis brandtii, assembly GCF_000412655.1. NCBI lineage: Eukaryota > Metazoa > Chordata > Mammalia > Chiroptera > Vespertilionidae > Myotis > Myotis brandtii. Next base: position 209,983 of record NW_005353692.1, on the reverse strand, counting down.
TCGTTAGGGTTGGCATCCATGTATTAATGCTTTCAGCTGACTTTAGACTCTCCCTGGCCATGGGATATGCCTGAGGACTTAAGGGCAGGCTGCTGCCTTCACATTCCCTTTTAGTCCACAGCCTTAAAGGTAAAGCAGGCTGTCTACTGAAATGCTAGAAAAAGTCTGTGTGTGTGTGTGTGTGTGTGTGTGTGTGTGTGTGTGTGTGTGTGTTAGAAAGCATATGAAGCCCCCTAAGAGCAGCTGCCCCTTTCCAGCACCTAAAAACGCCAGTAGACTCTTCTTTTCAAACTCAAGGGTCTTTCAATCCATTAACATGGTATATCTTCCCAGTTCTTTAGATCATCTTTTATCAATATTTTATAGCTTTCAGCCTATAGTCCTATACATGCTTTGTTCCATTGCACCAAATGGAATTGTAAATGGTATTATATTTTAAATTCTGGGACCTTTGTATTCATTGCTAGTATATAAAAATACAATTGACTTGGTATGTTTATTTTGTATCCTATGACCTTGCTGAACTCACTTCTTAGTTCTAGCACTCTTCTGGAAATTCCTTGGAATTTTCTAGATAAACAGTTACATCATCTTGTGAGATAATGGGAAAAATATATATTGGTCTTTGATCCCAGATTCTGGCACAAAGCTCTTAAACCTTTGTCATTTGCCAGGTAATAAGGGAGTCTTTTGCTCTAATGTGGTGACTCGGAGTGGGCTCCTGATAACTCTTGGATGAGGGCTGGTCATCTGCAAAACTAAGCCATGATTAGAAGCTTGGAATTTTCAACCCCACCCTCCATTCTCTTGAGGAAGAGGAGCTAAAAATGGAGTTAATGATTGATCATGCCTGTGACTAAGCTTGCATAAAACCCCAAAAGTCTGAAGTTCAAAGAGCTTCCAGACTGACGAATACACCACACCTGGAGGATGACACACCCCAACTCCACGGGGACAGAAGCTCCTGTACCGAAGACCCTCCCAGACCTTATACTAAGCACCTCTCCATCTGGCTGTTCATCTGTGTTCCCTAACCTACCTTTCAATAACTGTTGTTTTCCTGAGTGCTATCGGCCCCTCCAGCATATGAATCAAACTTGAGAATGAAGTCATAGGAGCCTCTGCTCTGTAGCTGGTCAATCAGAAGCACAGGTGATAAGCGGAGCTTGTGACTGGGGTCTGAAGTGGGGGTGGGGACAGCCTTGTGGAACTGAGCCCTTACCTACGAATCTGACACTACATCTAGAGCAATGGTTCTCAACCTTCCTAATGCCGAGACCCTTTAATACAGTTCCTCATGTTGTGGTGACCCCCAATTTCATTGTTACAAATTGAACATAATTAAAGCATAGTGATTAATCACAAAAACAATATGTATAATTATATATGTGTTTTCCGCTGGTCTCAGGTGACCCCTGTGAAAGGGTTGTTCAACCCCCAAAGGGGTCGCGACCCACAGGGTGAGAACCGCTGATCTAGAGTGTCAGAATTGAGTTAAGTTGTAGAACATCCAGTTGGCATCAGACTTGGTTATTGTTGTGGGGAAAAACCCGCACGCATTTGGTGACCAGAGGGTCAGAAGTGAAGTGTTCTGGGTGAGCAGTAAAGGAGGCTCAGAGGACACAGTAAAACACGGTAGGAAAGAACTAGGTTTTTCCCTATATGTTAGGGGCAGTTATAGAATACTGGGGACTAGCTCTTAGTTATAAGAAATATTAATCATATTCTGTTCACCATGATTGTTTTGTTCTGATTAAAGAAAGCACATTCTAACCTGGCTGGGAGTTGTCTGCCCCCAGGACCTAGGGGTCAACCTTGGAATGTAGTCCATTCTCATTCAAGAACTGTTATGTTGCCCAAACAATGGAGTTCCACCCCAGCCCACATTGCCTAGTCCCCATGCCTGTAATACCCATTTTGCATGCCCACTCTTATTCCTTTTGCCTACTTCCCCAGGTAATTTTGGTCCTACCCAACATAAGCAGCTGGCTTATGGGGATTGCAGAGCAGACTTTTGTGGATGAACTGCTGTGCTCCCATACCACTGGCATTATTGGAATAAACGCTCCTATGTGATTCAACCCTGTCTCTGCTTAATTGGCTTATGTAGTGACAGGCAGCTCAGACCCATTGGTTGTCTGGTTTCATAAAGAGAAAGAAAAAAAATTAGATTTTTCCTTTTTTACATCTGAATGTAAAACAATTTTATTACTTCTTTCACAATCTATTTGGTTTTTATTTTGTTTTCTTGCCTTATTGCACTGGCTACAACTCCCATCACTATATTGAATAAGAATGGTGAGAGCAGATATCCTTGCCTTATCCCCATAGAGGGAACATTCAGTCTTTCACCATCCTATATAATAAAGAGGTAATATGCAAGTTGACCATCACACCCTCACAAGATGGCCGCCCCCATGTGGTTATAAGATGGCCATGCCCATGTGGACACAAGATGGCCACCACAAGATGGCCAGCAGGGGAAGGCAGTTGGGTGGGGACAAGGCCTGCAGGGGAGGGCAATTAGGGATGACCAGGCCAGCAGGGGAGGGCAGTTTGGGGCGATTAGGTTGGCAGGGGAGGGCAGTTGGGGGCGATTGGGCTGTCAGGGGAGGGCAGTTGGGGGCAACTGGGCCTGCAGGGGAGGTCAGTTGGGGGCAACCAGGCCGGCAGGGGAGGGCAGTTAGGGGCGACCAGACTAGCAGGGGAGGGCAGTTGGGGGTGATCAGGCCAGCAGGGGAGGGCAGTTGGGGGTGAACAGACCAGCAGGGGAGGGCAGTTAGGGGTGATTGGGCCGGCAGGGGAGCAGTTAGGCGTCAATCAGGCTGGTAGGGGAGTGGTTAGGGGTGAACAGGCTGTCAGGCAGAAGCAGTTAGGGGCAATCAGGCAGGCAGGCAGGAGAGCGGTTGGGAGCCAGCAGCCCCAGATTGTGAGAGGGATGTCTGACTGCCGGTTTAGGCCCAATCCCTAACCAGCAGGCAGACATCCCCTGAGGGGTCCCAGATTGGAGAGGGTGCAGGCTGGGCTGAGGAACACCCCAAATTTCATGCACTGGGCCTCTAGTAAAGTATAATGTTGAATTTATGCTCTTTTTATATGGTAATATTCCACTTTAATAGAAAAGATTCCTCTTATTATTTTAAAGTTTGTTTTATTCACCTGGGCATGTTTAAGATCCCTTTTTTTTTTAAATTTACATATTTTTCCTTTTTATTGAATTGATCAGGGTGACACTGGTTAACAAAAGTATGCAGGTTTCAGGTACACAATTCTACAACACATCATCTGTACACCATATTGTGTGTTCACCACCCCAAGTCAAGTCTCTGTCCATCAGCATTTATCCCCCCTATACCCTCCCCAACTCCCTCTCATCCCTATAATCACCACACTGTTGTCCTTGACCATGAGTTTTCTCTCTCTCTCTCTCTTTTTTTTGCTTAATCCCTCCCCCCTCCCCATGCAGCCCCTCTCCCAAAAGCTGTCAGCCTGCTCTCTATCTGCATCTGTCACTATTTTGCTTGTTAGTTCTTTTTTTATTTTTCATTAGATTTCACATATGAGTGAAATCATATGATACCTGTCTTTCTCTGACTGCCTTTCACTTAGCATAATGTTCTCCAGATCCATGCATGCTGAAGCAAAAGGTAAGAATTACCTCTTTTACAGCCGAGTAGTATTCAATTGTGTAAATGTACCACAGCTTTAGAATCATTGATTAGCTGCCTCCAACATGCCCCACACTGGGTAATGTGCTCGCAACCTGGGTATGTGCCCTGACTGGGAATCGAACCATGACCTGCTGGGTCATAGGTCGACGCTCAAGCATTGAGCCATGCCAGCTGGGCTGCCACAGTTTTTTTTTATATACTTGAATTTATGCTCTTTATCAAGTTGAGAACATTTCTCACTATTTCTATTTGAATGAGTTTCATCAAGAATGCAAGTTAAATTTTTCAAATGCCTTTTCTACACAAATTGATAATAATTACGTGATTTTTCTTCTTTAGCTTGTTAATATGGTGGATTACATTGGTTTTTGAATATTAAACCAGCATTGCATCCCTGGAATAACCCTCACTTGGTCATGTTGTATACATCTTTTTATCCATTGCTAGATTCTATTTATTAATATTTTACTAAAAATTTTTGTGACTATATTCATAAAGAATATTGCTCTGTAGTTTCCTTCTATTATATTGTCTCTAATTGGTTTTGGAATCAGGATATGGTTATTTCTACAAAATGAATTGGAATTCCTCTTCTATTTTCTAGAAGAGTGGTTCAGTATTGTTAATTCTTTGTTAAATGTTTGGCAGAATTCTCCAATGAAACCATCTGGCCTGGGAATTTTTTTAAGAGTTTTAAAATAATTCAATGTCCTTAATAGTTATAGGGTTATTCAAACTGTTTCTCATATTGGGTGTTTTGTGTTTTGGGAAGTAATGATCCATTTCATCTAAGTTTTTAGATTTATGTTTACAGAGTTGTTCCCACTATTCCCTTATTATCTTTTTGATGTTTTCAGTGTCTGTGATATTACCCCGTCTCATTAATTTGTGTTTCTCCTGGTTTGTTTGTTTGTTTGTTTGTTTGTTGGTCAATCTTAGATTTGTCTTTTAAAAAAAGCTTTGCTTTATTGATATTCTCTATTGTTGCTGTTTTCAGTTTCATTCATATCTGCTCTTACCTTTATTTATTCATTTCTCTGCTTCCTTTCACAGTTTATTTTGTTCTTTTTCTAGGTTAAAGAAGAGCTTAGATATTAATTTGGAGGTAGAAGCTAGATGTTGATTTGGGAATTTTCCTCTTTACTGTGTATGCATTAGTGCTATAACTTTTCCTCTCAGAACTGCTTGAGCTGTATCCCACAAATTTTGATATATTGTATTTTCATTCCCATCCAGTTCAATATGTTTCTAAATTTTTTCTTGAGAATTTCTCTTTTTACTATGGTTATTTAGAAGTGTGTTGTTTAGTCTACATGAATTTGGAGATTTTCTTTCTATTATATTTCTCTTGCAGTTTTCTAGTTTGAATCCATCATGATCAGAAACGTACTCTGTGTACCTTTTTTTAATGTGTTGCAGTTTCCTTTATGGTACAGGATATGGTCTGTCTTGGTAAAGTCAGGAGGCACTTGAAAAGAATATGTACTCTGCTTTATTTATTTATTTGTTTATTTATTTTTGGTAGTGATATACAAATATCAGTTAGATCCTGTTGGTTGATGATGTTGTTGAGTTTTCCTATATCCTTGTTGATTTTCTGTCTAGTTGTCATACCAATTGCTGAAAGAAGAATGTTGAAGTCTCCCACTACAATTGTGGATTCGTCTATTTCTTCTTTCAATTCTACCAGCTTTCATATCACATATTTTTCAGTGCACATTTAGGATTACTATACCGGTATCTTTTTGATGGAGTGGCCCTTTTATCATTATTGAATGTTCTTCTTTCTTTGTCTTTGGCAATTTCTCTTCTCTGAAGTTTATGTTATATGAAATTAATGTAGTCTGCTTTTCTTTAGCTAATCTTTCCAAAATTTATTTTTCCATCCTTTTTCATTCAACTTGCCTATATAATTATATTTGAAGTGAGTTTCTTATGGACAGCATAGAGTTTGGTTATAATCCACTTTGCCAACCTGTGTTTTTTAACTGAATTATTTAGACCATTTACATTTAGTACAATTATTGATATGTTAGGGACTAAGTCTGACTTTTTTCATTGTTCTCTCTGTTTTTCATTTCTCTATTTTATTATTCTTGCCTTTTTTTAGATTACTTGAACATTTTAAAAATTCCATTTTGATGTATATATAGCATTCATGAGTGTATCTGTCTGTATAGCTTTTTTAGGGATTGCTCTAGCTATAACATTACATATACATGCTTATCACAGCCTACTGTGTCAATATTTTACCAGCTCAAGAGAAGAATAAAAACCTTACCTCTCTTACACCCCTTTACCCTCCTCTGTGTATGATATAATGGTCTTAATATTTCCTCTACTTTCATTTTTCATATCAGACAGCATTATAACTTTTGGTCCAACTATCAAACATAATTTAGGGAACTCAAGAGAAGAAAATTTATTGTATTTATCTACATTTTTATTATTATGTTCTTCCTTCCTTCCTTCCTGATGCTCCAAAGTCCCTTCTTTTGTTTTCTTCCTGTTTAGAGAATTTTCTTTATCTATTCTTTTATGATAACCTGACAAATTCTTTTAATTTTCATTCATCTGAAAATGTCTTGATTTCTTTTTCATTCCTGACTGATGTTTTTGTTGGTATATGGTTCTAACTTGACAGTTCTTTTAAGTGCTTAAAAAGAGTCATGCTTCCTTCTGGCCTCCATGGTTTCTGATGATAAATCTATGATTCAAACTGTTCCTTTCTCACTGCTTTCAAGATTTTTTCTTTGTTTTTAGTTTTCAGAAGTTTCACTATAATGTGTGTTGGAGTGACTTTGTATGGGTTTATCCTCTTTGGAATCTACTCAACTTCTTAAACCTGTAGGCTATGTCTTTTGCTAAATTGGGGGGTTCAGTCATTACTTCCTGGAGTGCGTTCTCAGCCCTGCTCTTTTTCTCATTTTCTTCTGAAACTTCAAATACATAAGCATTAGATCTTTTGTTATAGTCCCACAAGTTCCTAAAACTGTCCTTGTTTATTTTTAAGTCTAGTTTCTCTATGTTGTTCAGATTGGGTTATTTCCATTGTTTTATTTTCTAATTCACTGATCCTGTCCTCTTTTCTCTCCATTCTACTGTTGAGACCATATACTAAATTTTTTTTACTTATGTTATTGTATATTTCTATTCTAATATTTCCATTTGGTTCTCCTTTATATCTTCCATTTCTTAGCTTAGATTTTCTACTCTTAGCCAAGACTTTCTATTTTTTCATGTTTCAAGTGTGTTTGTAATTGCTCTTGAAGCATTTTTATGATGACTGCTTTAAATATTTTTCAGGTTATTCTCACATGTCTGTCATCTTGATGTTGACATCCATTATTACAGGTTTTTCCATCAGTTTGAGAGCTTCCTGATTCTCTGTGTGACAAGTGATTTTTATTGGAACAGGTGCATTTTCAGAATGTATTGTGAGACTCTGCATCTTATCTAAACCTTCTGGATTTCCCTGACACAATGTAGCAAGGAAGGGAGTCATTCCTGACCAGTGGAGGTAGAAGGGTAGGTTCTCACTTGGTCTCCATTGGCACCCAAGTCATGGGGATGAGTTCCTCATTATTGCTGGGGAGGAGTGGGAGTTCTGGCTCCCCAGCTAGTCTCCACTGACATGCAGTGGGTGGAGTGTCATTGTTGCTGAGTGGTAGTGAAAGTTCTAACTTTCCCGTTGGCCTCTTCTGACACCACGGCAGCGGAAGGTGGGAGGAGGTGCGGAGTAGAGGTCGACGTCCATGCTCCCCATATGGCCTCCACTGACACCACAGATGTGGAGCCCCTCTCCCCCTGCCACGGTGAGAGTCTCAGCTCCCTTCATGGCCTTCTCGGACAAGACCATGTTGGTGGAACGGGGGCACCTCGTTACAGCGTAAGTAGAGCAGAAATCTAGGCCTTTGCTGGCATGGGGCAGGAGGGCACAGTTCTTTCTGTGGTGTTTGACTAACATACACCAATGCTGTCTACATGTTGTCTGTCTTGCTAAGGGTCCTTTCCTTTGACTAGAGAAAGCCGACTTCATTGAAACTGTTTTTTGGCTGTTCTCATTGGTTCTTCTGGGTTGTCAGCTTCCTTGGTACCCAGTCTAGGGTAGATGAGACAAAAAGGGAACAAGGGATTGTCCACTATGTCATTCCTTGGATTCAAGGCCTTGCTGGTCTGCTTTCTTATCTCCACCTTTCAGAGTCTCCTTATATTTGTTTTATATGTAATGTCGAGGCTTTTTAATTGTCCTTAGTGGGAGGAATAGAGAAAAATACACCTACTTCATCTTCCCAGAGTGAAGTCCCATTGTAAGTTCCCAACCATGACATATTTGGGTTTAAATTTTAGTAAGTTCATCTGGCAGAAGTGTGATAATGGATTGATAATATTAGACTTATTTAGCTTCCACATACATGAAGAGAGAGAGAGACAGAGAGAGAGAGAAGGTCATGCAGAGATGTTAATATATAATATGTCCTTCCTTTTAAAAATCTCTTAAAGATGTACCACTACTTTCATAATAATCTATCGTGTATGCAAATGTGTATAAAATTACAGACACCTCAATCCCAGAAAAAGGTAAAATGGACAAGTATGTGTGTTACTATCAAGGGATAATGAATATCTCCAGTATATATCAATATATTCAATTAGTAATATATCATGAAGAGTTCTATATCCCGTTTTTCTGTTTATCTGGTAATATTTCATTGTAGGTAATTTCCCATGTCATTAAATTTCCTTGAAGTCACAATTTTAATAATTTCCTTAGGGTAAATGTCTAGAAAAAAATATTACTGGATAAAAAAAAAGTAATCTTTTTTTAAAGATCTTGACACATATCACCAACTAACTTTCCAAAAAGATTGTATAAATTTTTATCCCTTCTCCTAGGGCATAAGATTGCCTATCTTAATACACTTGTGCCAGAGCTGAGTACTGTTCTTTCCAAAGTTTTTGCTAATTTAACAAAGTAAAAACTGATCTCATTTTAATTCACCTTTCTTTGATCACTACTAATTTAGTTTGTTACATATTGATTAGCCATGAATATTTTTTCTTTAGTTTGTCGGTATTACGTTGCCATTTATATACTGTGGTGCTAGCATTTTTCTTATTTATACATAGAGGCTTTTTATATATTAAGGAAATTAAACCATTTTCAGTCATATTTGCTTAACTATTTCTCTACTGTGCCATGTTTTCTACCTTTGCTTTTGAAATATGTACATTTTTAAATTTTTACATAATCACTTTAACACTTTTTTGGGGGGATTTTTTTTTCTCTTAGGAATGTTTTTGAAACTACGCAAAAGGATGAGTCACTTTTTCCCTTCATCTATGTTATTTTGCGGTGTGTTTTAACTTTAGAGATAAGCAGAGGTGAGAAATGTAGGTCTAGCCCAGTGAGATACAGGAATAAATCTGCTAACATGGTTAACTGCAGCAAATGTCACTCGGCTGACCTGACCCAAGAAGGATCTATGAAGGTGAACAGACTCTTGCTCAGATCTGCTTAAAATAGCCATTCCCTGGTCCCAGACAATTCCCTTGATCTTCCTCCTTCCAATCGACTTGGCAGGCAAGTCCTTGCTTTAACCTCTCTCCCACTTTACTCTCTAATCTGCCAGGAAATTAATGCAAGTCCCGAGCCTCCCTAAACACAGCCTTTTCCAGGCGTGCTTTTTCATCTTTGATTCTCAAATTGAAATAATATGTAAAAGCAAGCCTTGCTATTCTGTTGGCAACAGCATATGTGCCTTCAAGAAATATTTATTTTAGGAAAACAATCTCTTTGAGTGGGTCTGTATTGTAATAACCACCCCTCCCAGCACAAACTAAACACTTCATTCTCCATCTGTTTCTATCTACCCGGTTCTTGGGCCTCATTTATGTCCAGCATCTGAATGTCAGGTGTCAGATGAACACATCTGTCCTTAAAGCAATGAAAAGTCCCCTCAGCTGGAGTTGGCCCAAGAACACTCCCCCATCGGTTTGCTGCCCTGGGCCCCAGGTGGACCTACGGGTGCCTGTGACAGGCGCAGGTTCCCGGGGCTTCATTTCATGACATTCGTCCTTCACCACCCAGACTCCCTCCCATGCTCTACCCTGAAATGTCCACCACCCTGTTACCTGGCCCCAGGCCTCCTGAGCATTCCAGCGGGCAGTGCCATCATCTGCGTTATGACGAGCCCAGCTCATTTCCTCATACTGATGTATCCTTGCACATAATTAAAAATTTAAAACAAAATAACCCGGCCATTGTTTTCTTTACAAAAAACATTTCCAAAGTTAACAATTTATTATTCCTGTGACAAAAATAATTCATCAGCTTTGCAAGGATATTGCCTGGAAATAAACTTCCACAAGGTCATTTGAGTTTTCGTGTATGATCTTAGGATACTGGAAAGTTTCCAAATCATGGGATGCTAAAGAATGTGACGCAAGGTGACAGCATGGTGAGTGCACTTCGAAGGGGCGCGGGGAGGCGAGTACAGGCTGGACCCCAGAGATGCCGCCAGGAGTCAGGAGCCAGGGTCCCTGTTCCACACTCTCAGCTCTGAACCTGGGACAAAAGCAAACCTCTGGCCTTTGCTCCTGAAGGAAACCTGACTTCATCCCTAGCTGGACTCAACCACATTTGCTAACCTGCATACAATGGTACTGATACCCAAATACTTCACTTAACCACTGTCACCCATTTAACCAGAATTCAACAATATTCTCTCTATAAGAGATGCACCTTAGATTCAAAGATACACATGAGTTAAAAGTGAAATGATGAAAACAGGTACATCATGCAAACAGCAACCAGAAGAGCTGGAATGGGTACGCTAATATCAGAAAATAGACTTAAAAACAAAAATGTTACTAGAAATACAGAAGAACACTCTATAAGGAAGAAATAAGCTACCTCTGTTTGCAGATACCGTGATTTTGTATATAGAAAATCCTGAGGAATCCACTAAAAATCTGTTAAAACCAATAAACTAGTTCAGCAAGGTTGCAGGCTACAAAAATCAACATATAAAAATTAATTATATGTCTGTACACTAACAATGATCAATCCAGAAATGGAATTAAGAAAACAGTTCCATTTATAATTGCACCAAAGAGAATAAATTCACAGGAATAAAAATTTAACAAAAGAAGTGTAAGCCTTATACACTGAAAACTACAAATATTGTTGAATAAAATTACATCCTATATAATAAAGAGCTAATATGCTAATTAGATCTTCCGGACAAAGCTGGAGCAAGGGCTGACCGAGGCTGCGAGGGCCGAGCCCCTTGCATAAATTTCGTGCATAGGGCCTCTAGTATCTAAATAAATGAAATATATCCCATGTTCCTGGCTGGGGGATTTAATATCATTAAGATGGCAATGGCCCCCAAACTGATCTACAGAGTCAATGAAATCCCCATCAGAACCCAAGCTGCTTTTCAGAAATTGACACAATGCTCCTGAAATTCACACAAAAATAGAAGGGACCCAGAATAGCCAAAACAATTAAAAAAAAAAAAAGAATTATGTAGAGCTCACACTCCCAATTTGAAGTCTTACTGCATAACTACAGTAATCAGGACAGGGTGTTATGGCATAGGAGAGACACATAGATCAATGGAATCAAATTGAGAGTCCAGTAATAAATCCTTACATTTGTGGTCCATTGGTATTTCCACAGGGTGCTGAGGCAAATCAGTGGGGAAAGAGCAGTCTTTTCAACAAATTGTACTGGGACAACTGGGAATCCACATGCAAAAGAATGAAATTAGAGTCCTTCCTCAGACCATACATAAAAATTAACTCAAAGTGAATCACAGACTTAAATATAGGGGCTAAAACTCTAACGCTCTTAGGAGAAAGTGTAAGAGTAAATCTTCATGACATTGGTTTGGACAATGGTTTCTTAACTTTGACACCAAAAGCAACAAGAGGAAGAAAAAAAAAGACATGTTGGACTTCATCAAAATGTAAAACTTTTGTGCTTCAAAAGACATCATCAAGAAAGTGAAAAGACAACCCACAGAATGGAAGCAAATGTTTTCTAATTACCTATCTGACAAGGGACTAGTATCCAGAATATATAAAGAACTCTTGCAACTCACTAGTAAAAATAACCCAATTTAAAAATGGGTATAGGATCTAAACAGACATTTCTCCAAAGAAGCTATGAAAATAGTCAATAATCACATGAAAAGATGCTCAATATCACTAGTCACCAGAAAAATGCAAACCAAACCCCTGATCGAATAGCACTTCACCCCACTCCGATGGCTATAATAAAAGAGACAGACAACAAGTGTTGGTGGGGAAATGGAGAAATTGGAACCCTTCGGTACTGCTGGCGGGAATGTCAAATGGGGCAGCCACTTTGGTAAACAGCCTGGCAGTTCCTTAAACATACAGTTACCATATGTCCCAGCAATCCTACTCCTAGGTAGAGAGACCGAAACATACAACCACACGAAACTTGGGCACGACTCCTGATAGGAGCATTTTTTCACAATAGCCAAAAAAGTGGGAGCAACTCAATATTCATCAAGTGACATGTGGATAAATAAAATGTAGTCTATCCATACAGGGGGATATTATTTGGGATATAAAAAGGGATGAAGTTCTGATACATACTATGGCATGAATAAATTCGGAAAACATTATGTTAAGCGAATGATGTCAGTCACAGAATAATGCATGTTGTACAGTTTTACTAATATGAAATGCCCAGATAGGCAAATCTTGAGACAAAAAGTAGATTGCTTCTCACTTAAGGTGTAAAGCAGGAAACGAGTAATGGAAGTGACTGCTAATGGGTACAAGATTTCTTCCGGAGGTTGACAAAAATTTTGTTTAAGTTAGATTGTGGTGATGGATGCACAACTGTGAATATATTAGAAAGCATTGAATTATATACTTTAAATGGGCAGTAGCTGAAATATATCTCAATAAGACTGTTGGTTTAAAAAAAAAAAAGGCTGGGGCAGTTGATTTTACTTTGTCACGAGCGCTTTAGTCCCAGCCCCACAGTCAGAAACTCGCTGCTGTGGACGAGGCTGTGTGTGCCTCTCCCCCAGGCGGGGACGGCGCGAGGCAGTGCATGTGCGTGTGTGAGAACGTGAAGAACCCACAGAACACGGCAGGATAGCAACAAAAATGTCCCCATATGTTCATTTTGAAGGCACAACGGGGGACTGCTGAAACGGAAGACAAAGCCCATTCAGGAGCAGACCAGGCCGAAGGCATTCCAGACTGAGCTGCAGGGTAGCTGACCTGTTGAACAGGGACTGGGCAGGCACTTTGGTCTGCACTGCACTTCCCTTTAGAGCAGACAGGTTTGGTCTCCTAACTATGGCTTCCCCTTTGCTTGTACAGTATTCTGTCACTGTTTCCCCCAGACACTGAAAACTTCCTTCAGGTTCTAGTAGAATCCGAAGCTGCAACCACCAAAGTAACGTAAGTTCCAGTGAAGCGTCCCTGTCCTCCTGTCCTGAGGTGCGGCTGTGTCTCCAGGTGATCATTAACCCCGGGCCATGAGGAAGCAGAGGGCTTGGAGGCTGGCACACATTAGACCAACTCTACGTACCGACCAGAGTGAGAGCCGTGGCCCCAGTCATCTGAGCCCACTGACTCTCCTGGGGGCTAGGAAGGGAGGGGAGCAGGTTCCGGTTATTACTGGGTTGTTATGTATGTGTAAGCACGTTGGGGATAAAGAAAGGAAACAAGAATTTACGGAGCGACCGCCCCTGCTGCTCGGTGCACTCACAGGAGCTACCGCAGTTATTCGCAAAACCATCTTTAAGGGAGGCATTATGTCAGAGAACCAAGTTTCCAGAAGGAGCCCAACCCAGCGGAGTTGCATCACGTAGCCTGAGGCCCCAGGACAAGCCAGGCCACGTCAGAGCCTGATCTCAGCTCATCCCTTCTTTCTAGTCTCTGCTGGGCGATTCTGCGGGGACACCAGCCCCATGGCCAGTGACCATCTCCATAGCCAGTGACCAGCCCCATGGCCAGTGACCTCGCCATAGCCCAGTGACCAGCCCCATGGCCAGTGACCATCGCCATAGCCAGTGACCAGCCCCATGGCCAGTGACCATCGCCATAGCCAGTGACCAGCCCCATGGCCAGTGACCATCGCCATAGCCAGTGACCAGCCCCATGGCCAGTGACCATCGCCATAGCCAGTGACCAGCCCCATGGCCAGTGACCATCGCCATAGCCAGTGACCAGCCCCATGGCCAGTGACCATCGCCATAGCCAGTGACCAGCCCCATGGCCAGTGACCATCGCCATAGCCAGTGACCAGCCCCATGGCCAGTGACCATCGCCATAGCCAGTGACCAGCCCCATGGCCAGTGACCATCGCCATAGCCAGTGACCAGCCCCATGGCCAGTGACCATCGCCATAGCCAGTGACCAGCCCCATGGCCAGTGACCATCGCCATAGCCAGTGACCAGCCCCATGGCCAGTGACCATCGCCATAGCCAGTGACCAGCCCCATGGCCAGTGACCATCGCCATAGCCAGTGACCAGCCCCATGGCCAGTGACCATCGCCATAGCCAGTGACCAGCCCCATGGCCAGTGACCATCGCCATAGCCAGTGACCAGCCCCATGGCCAGTGACCATCGCCATAGCCAGTGACCAGCCCCATGGCCAGTGACCATCGCCATAGCCAGTGACCAGCCCCATGGCCAGTGACCATCGCCATAGCCAGTGACCAGCCCCATGGCCAGTGACCATCGCCATAGCCAGTGACCAGCCCCATGGCCAGTGACCATCCCTATAGCCAGTGACCAGCCCCATGGCCAGTGACCATCCCTATAGCCAGTGACCATCTCCATAGTCAGTGACCAGCCCCATGGCCAGTGACCATCCCTATAGCCAGTGACCATCTCCATAGTCAGTGACCAGCCCCATGGCCAGTGACCATCCCTATAGCCAGTGACCATCTCCATAGTCAGTGACCAGCCCCATGGCCAGTGACCATCCCTATAGCCAGTGACCATCTCCATAGTCAGTGACCAGCCCCATGGCCAGTGACCATCCCTATAGCCAGTGACCATCTCCATAGTCAGTGACCAGCCCCATGGCCAGTGACCATCCCTATAGCCAGTGACCATCTCCATAGTCAGTGACCAGCCCCATGGCCAGTGACCATCCCTATAGCCAGTGACCATCTCCATAGTCAGTGACCAGCCCCATGGCCAGTGACCATCCCTATAGCCAGTGACCATCTCCATAGTCAGTGACCAGCCCCATGGCCAGTGACCATCCCTATAGCCAGTGACCATCTCCATAGTCAGTGACCAGCCCCATGGCCAGTGACCATCCCTATAGCCAGTGACCATCTCCATAGTCAGTGACCAGCCCCATGGCCAGTGACCATCCCTATAGCCAGTGACCATCTCCATAGTCAGTGACCAGCCCCATGGCCAGTGACCATCCCTATAGCCAGTGACCATCCCTATAGCCAGTGACCAGCCCCATGGCCAGTGATCATTTCTATAGCTAGTGAGCAGCCCCATAGGCAGTGAGCAGCCCCATGGCCAGTGACCAGCCCCACGGCCAGTAAGCAGGGAGGGCATTGAGTTGGGTCAGCAGGCAGCTGTCATCACTGAGGGAAGCAAACTTCTGAGACTTGACTGACTCTAAAGTTCTCGCTGAGACAGTGGAAGGCAGTGCAGTCTCTCCGTTATAAGTGCACTAAATAGTTATCAGCAGGTAAGTTCTTGGGGGAATCATTTTAAAGTATTAATTTATTCAAGTAATTGTGTTTCTCTTAAAAGAAATGTTGGGAGTTGTAAGTGCCTATGTGGACAGGAGAAGAGATGCCCTCGGCGGCCAGCAAGAGCAAGTGACAGAAGCTTCCAGGACGGAGAAGCAGGAACAACACTGGAATATTACCCAAAAGGAGAATGCTGGGCTCTTTGTCCAAACCGGAAAGGCAGCACATACTTGAAAGAAACAGGAAATCAACCCCAGAAGCTCTGGTGACTGGCTAACACTGAGCAACGCGTGTCACGGCGGCCACTTGGAGGGGCCTTGGGGGGTGGGCGAAAGGCGGGGGTTCGGGGCGGCCTTTGCTCTCCGCTCTCATGGAAGGTGGGAGCATGATCAAAGGAAGCAGAGGAACCAGGAAGCAGAGCCCTGCCTTTTAGATTAGCCGCCTGGTCCTGTACAAAAGCATTTTGATGTATTTTAAAAGAAGCCAGATTTCCACTCCGCACAACGAGATCTGAAAATTCAGAACATGCTAACACAGTCAACAATTTCACTTCTAGTCCCAAGGTCATGCATCCCAGGCCACCACTGACACGTGGAGGCTGCCATCTGCCTGGAGAAACCCTCCCACCCCCCTACCCCACCCCCGTTTCCAAAACCACGTGCGTTCTGCAGATCACTTGCAAAACAACAGCACGCTCAGGACCGCGGTGAGGAACCTGACAGGGTTAACACATGGCCAGCCTGCATGACATGTCACGCGGAACCAGCGCAGTGACTGGCAGATCTCATGAGCAAGTGAGAAATGTTAGCCAGACACCACCTTGCAGGCAGCAGGCCTGGCTTGCACGGGGGGCTCAATTAGCCCAACTGAGACCAGACAGCCATCCTGAGACCAGACAGCCAGATGACTGTAGACCAGCAATTCTCAACCTGTGGGTCGCGACCCCTTTGGCGGTCGAACGACCCTTTCACAGGGGTCGCCTAAGACCATCCTGCATATCAGATATTTACATTATGATTCATAACAGTAGCAACATTACAGTTACGAAGTAGCAACGAAAATAATTTTATGGTTGGGTCACACCATGAGGAACTGTATTTAAAGGGCCAGAAGGTTGAGAACCACTGCTCTAGACCCAGAAAAGGGACAGAAACCCTTTTGGCAAAGCGTTCCATTCTCCTGTGAGGCTAATTCTAGGCAAACACTAACCCCTGGCATGCAGCAGGGTCTTGGGAGAAAGGTCAGGCAGGTGGGGAGACGGCAGGGATGCACGGGAAAGGGCCACCAGAGAACATACGCGTTTGATGCAGCCAAACAAGCATTAAAAACACCGAACAGTGTTTAATATTGAAGTAATACCTGCACACGGGTAAAAACTGGTACAAGAACAAAAGACTTTCTCCTTTTCTACCCCAGCCCACTGCTAGCGACAGTCACTTATAAATCCATCAGAAAGCATGTGCACACACAAGCACATGTGTAGCATCCAGCCATCCTTTTCTTTACACAAGTAGATTCATGCAGCACCTGCTCTTCGGCACCTTGCTCTTTCCACTTAATAACATAGTTTGTGCTGTTTATATCCATGCGTATTACCCTCCTGCCCCATTCTTTGTGACAATCACATAGTTTCCATGATATGGATTAGCTACTTTTTGTGTAAGCAATCTCCCTGAGAGATACTAAATGTGTGCAGTATGCTTCCATGATTAGCATGCTACCCTTTAACATACATTCTTACTTTTCCACAGAGCGCAGTGTATCTTTAAGTACAATTTTAGAAGAAGGTTCTATTACAAAGAGAGCAGGCATTGTCCTGACAAGTGTGGTTCAGTCGGCTGGGCATTGTCCCATGCACCAAAGGTCACTGGTTCAATTCCTGGTCAGGGCACATGCCCGGGTTGTGGGCTCGACCCCCAGTAGAGGGCATGCAGGAAGCAGCAGATCAATGTTTCCCTCTCACATCAATGCTTCTCTCCCTTTCTCCCTCTCCCGTCCTCTCTCTAAAAATCATTTTAAAATCTTTTTCTTTTTTTAAAGAGAGAGCAGGCATTAATAATTTTGGTCAATACTGAGAATCAAGAAGTTATTGAAATAATAGTAAAGGCTCTTAA
Organism: Myotis brandtii; assembly: GCF_000412655.1. Taxonomy (NCBI): domain Eukaryota; kingdom Metazoa; phylum Chordata; class Mammalia; order Chiroptera; family Vespertilionidae; genus Myotis; species Myotis brandtii. The sequence continues at coordinate 192,470 of NW_005353692.1, read as the reverse complement.
AGTCAAACCGAAGATGTTTGTCCCTCAAACAAACCCATGCTTAGCAGGACACAAGGTGCCACTCAACAGCCTGTTGCCCCAGCGATCAGGGCCACATCACATTTCCCAGAACCTGGAGCCAAACAAGTTCTCTGGGAATGCCAAAGGATGGACAGACAGACGGATGCACTCTGAGGGACGCACAAAGACCCACATCCCAGTCAGTATCTCAGCCCGCACCTCTCGGCTCCAGCACATCCACTCCTTGACCCCAAGATCTCCCCCTCCTGGAGCCCATCAGGTGCCAGGGTGTCCCCGCATGTCACTGACCCAGCAGCACCCAAAAGGCCAGCTCTGTGCTCTCCAGGCCCTTCCTGCCCCGACTCCTGCCTGCTGCCCCCGCCTCCCTCATCCTCCACCTGGGCCTTACTCTCTAGCCACACTCAGCTGCCCACCATCCTGGGACAGGCCTGCCATCTCACACCTCTGTGCCAGGGCTGCTGGGCCCTGCCCGGGAATATCTGTCCCTTCCCTTCCTCATTCAGCAAAGCCCTGCTCATCCTTCAAAGCCAGACAGAAGTCCCTGGGGCCTTCTCCCCCGACACCCAGGAGCCCAAGGGCCCCTTCCTGCACCACGTCTGTGCATGGCTTTCCCCTGACCAGACAGGAGGCCTGAAGGACAGAATTCCAATCTCAGGCACCCGGGTCCCCAGCACCTGGCATTGCTCAGGGCAGAGCTTATGCCAAGTGAGTGTGGCTTCTTCTGCCTCCTCAACTCAAAGACGCTGCCCTGTATGCGCCAAACCCCAGCTCTGCCTCCCATTACTGGACTTCCGCGGCGGCCGGCACTCCCTTCGGGTCCACCCGCCCGGCGCCCCCACGACCACCTGTCACAAGGCCCCCATGCCCATTGACCACAGTCAGGCACCAGCCCGCAGCTCTGACCCTCTGTCGGTGGATAAGCCTGCTGCCCCTCCTCCTCTGGGAAATCCTTCTTTCTCTACCGCCTTTTTAAACTAATACCTACCACCCTGGGGAGGAAAAGAAATGGACTTTGTCACTGAAACAGCTTCACTGAGATACACGGAGAAGTACAGTCACTTTCCATCCATAAGGAGGGGACGACCAAATGAATCTAACAGTGTGAGTCGGCAGTTTAAACTAAGGCAGATCCTTAATGACAGGGATGGTCTCCACGACAGACCGTCCCGTGGAAAAGAACAGCTGCAGATAACTGTAGCTTAGGCGGCCACTCGTATGCAAAACACACACACGTCAATGCATGCAAGTCACCCAAGCTGTCAATAGTGGTGACCTGGGCACAGGGCCTGGAACCAGGGGGCAGAGAGGCAGGGAGCGCTCTAAATTTTATAACATGAATGTACTCCACATATCACTTGTGTAATTAAAAATAAAACTTAAGAATAGACCCGAATATAGCAAATGCTCATTCCTTTACTGCCTTTTAGGTGGAGTCTTCTCACTGCGCTCGAAATAGAAGTTGAGTCATCACTCCCCCGAAACAGCCTTTTCTTCACAGAATTGAGACTCATGCTCAGTTTCAGAATGTGAAATCGGGCCTTGAGCTAGAAATGCAAAGTTAAGAGGTCAAGTAAAAACGGAGAGGCACATCTGAGAAGGCAGCTTCTGGCAGCTCCGGCCCGACCCCACTGTACACCCTCCCACCGTGCACCCCCCACTGTGCACACACCACCACCATGCACCCCCCATTGTGCACACACCCCACCGTGCACACACCCACTGTGCACACCCCCCACCATGCACCTCCCATCGTGCACACACCCCCACTGTGCACACACCCACCATGCACACCCCCACCGTGCACCCCCCACCCTGCACACACCCCACCGTGCACACACCCTACCGTGCACACCCCCACCATGCACACCCCACAGTGCATACCCCATCATGCACACCCCCACCGTACACACCCCCACACTGCAAACCCCATCATGCACACCCCACCATACACATACCCCCCACTGTGCACACCCCCACCGTGCACACCCCCACTGGAACACCCCACCATGCACACACCCCACCATGCACATCCCCACTGGGCACTCCCCACCATGCACACACCCCACCATACACACCCCCACCATACACACCCCCACCATACACCCCCCCACCGTACAAACCCCCCACTGTACACACCCTCACTGTGCACACCCCACCATGCACAAACCCCTCCGTGCACACACCCCACCATACACACCCCCATTGTACACAACACCCCCACAGTGCATACCCCATCATGCACACCCCACCATACACATACCCCCCACTGTGCACACCCCCACCGTGCACACCCCCACTGGAACACCCCACCATGCACACACCCCACCATGCACATCCCCACTGGGCACTCCCCACCATGCACACACCCCACCATACACACCCCCACCATACACACCCCCACCATACACCCCCCCACCGTACAAACCCCCCACTGTACACACCCTCACTGTGCACACCCCACCATGCACAAACCCCTCTGTGCACCCCCTCACCATGCACACTCCCACCATGCACACCCCACCATGCACACACCCCACCGTGAACACACAGTGTCCTGCTCTGACCCCTGCCAGCCAGGCCACAGGGCCCTCAGGCCAAGGTGCTCCATTCCTTCCTTCCACATTTACAATGGGAAACCTACAATTACATTTTTTGACAGGCAAACAGGTTTGGGAATATTGATTCTTATATTTCCAGTTTGTATTAATTTCCCAGCAACCAGAAATTCTCCTGAAGGCCCTGGTTTAGTTCTTTCAGAAGCATGGAAAAATAGAAACACAGACACTGTACAGAAACACTAAGGAATGGAACCATCAGCCGGAACTGCAGAAAGCAACCGCTGCCTGGCCACCTCGCACGCCTGACATCCCACGCCGCCCATTTGCTAGAAGAACTGACCAGCAGGTGCCTCATCAGAGCAAGATTTGTTGGCCATGCGACCACAGTGAGACACCAGGAACTTGGATTCGAGACTGCTCACTGACAAAGTCTACCCAACCCCAGAGCCCCAAGCCAGTGGGTCAGCACGCTCCCCAGGTGTCCAGGCCCGGGGCCTAGAATCGGACTGTCTTATGGGAGTGAACGCCTGATCAACGCTGCAGACCCACACTGCAGGGGAGAGACACGGCTGGAAACACAGCGCAGGGCGCGTCCTGGGGGAAAGCGTCAGCAGACTCGCCCTCCTGGGAGGGACTGTAGGGCCAGTCTCTGAGGAAAGGTTATGCCCACGTGGTCAGCGGCCTCACACTCCCTTAGCTGAGGGCACATCTCCACATGCAGTACCTGCCCAAGCCTAGAGGATGTGCCTTCCCTGGACACATCCATAGGATGGAGGGGCTCTGGGTCACTGCACAGCCTACTTCTTGCTGTAGAAGAATGAACAGCTTTCGGTCCTGTGAGCTGGTGGGCCCCTGAGAGGTGTGTGTGTGTGTGTGTGGGGGGGCTCTTGTGTTCAGTTCTGGGGCTCCTCCTCCTCCTGGGAACTGTGAAAACCTTCCCTGAGCATCTCCCCCCGACCTGTCCCGTGGGCCCTGGAGAAAGCTGTGAGGGACAGATTTGAGCGAGTCCCAGAGCAGCTGTGGCAGGGTTAGGAAGGGACTCGGTCTTCCCCAGCAGCGACCACGCTGTGCGGCATCCACGGTGCAGAGGGCTCTTCTAAGCACAGCGCCCCTCCTCCCAGCGAGGGCGCCCGAGCTGCTCTGACTTTCCTCCCTAACGGAGAGGAGCGTCTAACGGTCCTGTCATGTAGTTACATGTCACTGTCTCCGGGCTAGGAGGGAAGTGAGTGCCGTTGACTGGATGCAAGAGGAGGGAACAATGGCAATTGGAGGCAATCCAGCCTCCATGTGCCCCCTCCCCCCAGGACTACAAGTCACATGAGCTGTGAAACTAGCCACGCATGTAATAACACCCAAATCAGCCCTAATTTCTACTCAAGGGCATAGATGTCTGGTTCTTAAAGACTGCTCATTACTAAAGGCAAAACAAAGGACCTGAAATTATATACACCCCCATACAACAAGCATGCCCACATGGAGCTCACAGGTCCTAGGGGAGACCCTGGGGCCCACCTACATGCCGGGTGCACAGCTGTAGGCAGCCCGACCCTCAGGAGTGGGACGAGTCCATCTGGGAACCGGGGAACTGCCCTGTCACCAACCGGCTGGGAGACTTGGGGAAATCCCCACTCATCTAGGCTTCTATTTCTCCCATGCTTACTCATGGTTTTCTTTTTTTCTGAATATTAAAGCTATGCACATTCCTTGTAGAAAACATGGAAAGCCCAGAATAAAATAAAGAAGAAACCCATCATGGATCATTTCATTGACAAAAAGCAACTGCTGTTAATATTTTGAAAATTTTGCTTCCAGGCTTATTTTATGCATACTGATCCTTACTTTTACACTTTGGGAGATAATTAGCGTGTACTGCACACACAACTTAATTTCTAGATTTTTAAAACACATTTTAATTGGTTTTTAGAGAGAAAGAAAGGGAGGAGAGAGAGAAACACTGATGTGAGAGCGGAACATTGGGCTGCCCCCTGCATCCCACCTACAGGGGATCCAACCTGAAACCTAGGCTGGTGCCCTGATGGGGAATGGAACCGCTACCTTTCAGTGCACAGGATGACACCCAGGCAACTGAGCCACATCAGCCAGGATAATTTCTAGCTTTTTGTAATCCAACATTAAATCATGACCATCTTTCTGTGTTATTAAAAGCTGCCTGAGTATTATCTTCATGGACATATAATATTCCATTATAGGAATGCATCATAACTGAGTCAGCCCACTCCCATGGTTACATTGCTTCCAATTTGTATACTATGGGTAACAGAGGGAAACATCTTTGTAACATGAAATGTTTGGTGCATCTTGGATTATGCTATTCGGATGAATTCTAAAGGTCCTTGTCATATGTTTACATTTCACTTTCTCTGGAAGTGAGTGCATTGGCTGGATGCAAGAAGAAAAAAACAACATCCAGTGAGTGTGAGCCCGTCAAAAGTGGCAGCTGCTCCAGGGCTCCAGCTGGTGGCTGTCATGTGGGCCAGGAGCCAGGGTGCTGCTGGACTGCCCGCTTTTCCAAAGAAGCCGGAAACCCACAGTCTCCATGGACACGGAAGCACTGGCAGCAGCGGTGCACTTGCCCTTCAGGATGGCGGGCAGCCTCTCCGCAGCGGCCACTCTGCCCCGGGGGACCGCGGCGTTTCCGGGCACGAGCAGCATCGTGGCCCCTTTGGGGTGCTGGAAAGAGGCTACAATGCGTGTCCAAGGGCCACACCACAGAGTTTTGTAGCTTGCACCAATTTCAAAACTCGGTTGTTCCTTCTCTCTGTTTCTTCCCACACATGGAAACGGCCACGGCGCCGACCTCTAAGTCCAGCTGGAGTCCCGAAAGCAGAACCAGAGGCCTGTGTGCTCCTCCTTGATAACTCGCCCCTCGTGTCCAGAAATCAGGCGAGTTAAAAGGACCCGAGAAAGCCTGGTGCTCCCGGAGGCAGGCCCCGGGAAGCGGGTGGCTAGGGCCTCCGGGGGCTGAGGCTCGGCTGGAGGCCGGGAGGCCGGGAGGAGCAGCGCTGCGAGAGCAGGTGTGCACCACACCAGCCTGTTCGCACATGGGCCGCGCGCAGCTCTGACAGCAATCACAGCGGGCCTCCAGAACGAGAGAGAAGAAAGGATTCTGAACACCCAAATCCCTGGTCACAAAGCCCACGGAGGTGCCTTTTATGCCTCTGCCATCCGTCATTGTAAACTTCACAACAGCCCCTGCGCCTCGCGGTGTGGATGGTCCTGTGGGGTCACCGGGAGCGGCTCAGACCCCTGACAGCAGCACAATGTGCGCCCAGGTGAGGACCAGGAGACAATCCTGCCAAACAGACTCGAGGGGTCAGCGGCTCAGAGAGCAAGAGCCACTTAAACCCTCTAATTGGAAATAATTCCGAGGTTTTCAGACATGACGTAGTGACAATAAGGTGCAAACACCGGATTAGTGACCTCGGAAAGACAGAGCGCTTTTGTTCCGTCTTTGTCAGAGCAGGATTTCGCCCTGTGTTTTCAAATTCCCATCAACTGCCCTGCGTGAATTTGAATTTAAAGTTTACAATTTAATAACGGCCAGGGTTAGCTCCTGAGTTCCCCGTTCCAGGTCAAGGAGCAGGACATATGTGAAGGACTTGGGGAGGGGCAATACCACACAGAAAGTGGCCAGCCAGCATTTTCCCTCTGGTCCTTCCCACAGGCAGCTCACCAAATGCACACCTTCAACTGCTGTCCTGGGGGGAGAAGCCTCATGCATTCTCAGTGGTTTGGGTTTAGTTGTTGTCTTTTTTTTTTCTTTTTTTTTTCTTTTTTTTTCAGAGAGGAAGGGAGAGGGGAGAGAGATAGAAACATCAGTGATGAGAGAGAATCATTGATCGGCTGCCTCCTGCACGCCCCAACACTAGGGATCGAGCCCCAAACCCCGGCATGTGCCCTGACCAGAAATCGAACCATGGCCTCCTGGTTCATAGGTCGATGTTCAACCACTGAGGCACGCTGGCTGGGCAGTTGTTGCTTTTTAAAGCCAGTCTTGTCAAGGACCTTAGCCCTAGACAAGTTTTCTCATTTGTTTTTCTGTTATTTTAATATGCTGTAGAATTTCACTGAGCTGTACAAGCAACATAAAAGAAAAAAGGTTTCTGAAAATGAGTCTGGACTTGGTTTGGTTTGAGAGGTATAAACATTTGCAAAACTCAATATTGAAACAAAACCATTTTTTAAAAAGGCACCTTGTTGCTCCTGGAAGCCTTGCAGAATTTACTGCTGATTTTGGTCCAGTAAAGTGACAGTTCTAGCATCATGTCCCGCTGGCAGGACAGGGCAGCCCACGGGTATGGGGGCAGGGGTCCCCAATACCCAGATAAGCCCACCGCTGCTTCCTGGGGGCTCTCGTGCTGGGCTCCCTGCAACGTGCTGGACTTAAACACTCCCCCAGCTACAGAGTGGAGGAGCTGGACTTGAACCCAAGTCTGTCTGTCTGTCTGTCTATCTCCAAAGCTCCCAGTCTTCGCAGTGCAAACCTGTGTGCAGCTCCGGCCCAAGAGGAAGGTGCTCAGGGGCCCCCAGCCTTCCGCTACCTTGAGTGAAATACACACTGATGTCCTCCAAAGAGCTGTGAGCAACCTGGGGACAGTAAGCGTGCCCAGCCCAGCCAAGCTCCATGCCACTTGGGGAGCCTGAGTGACGGACGCCCAGCCTCTGCAGCTGGGGTGGTGAGGGGTCTTCCCTGAGTCTTTACTCAGGAATGCAAGCAGCTGCTCAGGTGACAGGTTCACGTGCACACGGAAATGGAAAGCTTGCTTTCCTGGTAAAAAACAACGTGTGAAACCAGCTGCAAAATTGCAAATAAACGCAGGAAGTGGGAGGCGGGGTCTGGGGCCAGGCGGGCTGTGTGAACAGGACTGAGGTGACTAGACATCCTTGTGGCCAAAGAAAGGCTTCCCGGGGTTTCAGAAGCTGCCTCTTCTCTGCCCCCCCTTTTTTGGGGGCGGGGGAGATTTTCAAATTTACTTGGTTTAATCTTGTTTTTTATTAATTAATTAATTAATTAATTATTTATTGTTGAAAGTATTACATATGTCCCCTCCCCCCTCCATTAATCCCTTCTAGCCTGCCCCCACCCGCACCCCCAGGCCTTCACTTCCCTATTGTCTGTGTCCGTGGGTCCTCCGCCCTCTTTGGAGGGTCAGACCTAGCATGGCCCCAGGTCAGGAACCCGAGCGCCACCCTCCCCACAAGCTGAGCTCATACACACCTCAGCGTGGGTGTCGCTGGGCACCAGGCACCTGCTGAACTCACACCTGCAACGAGTGAGGAGCAAGACCTCAGTGCCACCACCCGCGCTCCTGCTCGCCGAGCCCCCGAAACCAGAGTCCGCACGTTGGAAATGGAGTCAGCTTTCACCTCTGACCAAGCCCCTGCCTTGGAGGCTTCGGGGTCAGCAGCAGCTGTGAGTCCTCCGCCTGCTCCCTGAGCCCCGGTCTGTCTCCCTCCTGCTTCCTGCAGGTGCACGCCTGCCCCGGCCGGCCGATGCCTCCCTGTCACGGGGCTCTGATGAATAGATTGTCTGTGTTTTCTTTTCGCATTCCTTTTCATGGCCTGGACTGTGTGCCAGCCACCCAGCTGTGCATGTCAAGTAAAATGTATTGGGGTCGGCGGATTCTCACATGGCACCAAAGTGCACAGCGCGCAAAACAAAGGCCACCCAACCACAGCCTGCTCACTCTAGAAAGCTCGGCGGGAGCAGCGTAACGGCTGCGAGCCCGCACCTCCAAATACCCGGGCACACGGCACCATTTCGCGTCATGACGCCATTCTTTCTCTCGCTCTCTTTTACATTTTTAAAGATTTTTCAAATGTACTTATGCAAAATGCTTCTGTTTTTCATCTCTCTGTGCCAACACTAACATTTTACAAAGCCCAGCAGATAAAATCAGCTCAGGTTGAGTATATCCTGAACACAAGGCTATAACTGATTCAGCTCGGCAATTTGACCTTTAGCTGCCGGGTAGAAGTGGAGACACGTGCTTAGAGAAATGGTGAATTTCTTTTTATGTTCTGTACAAAGGGCCCACCCCTCCTCAAGCATGTGAGCTCTTGTTAAAGCAGCAAATGCTTAAAAACTGCAGGAAAATCTGAAGGCAGCTTCCTGTTTCGCCCGCGGAGAGAAGAGGGGTCGTTTCCACCTGAGCTGAAGCAGGGGGAGCGCAGAAAGGGCCACGGAAACATTCTCTTCCTGCCGCCGTGATATCTTAAAGAAGTGGCATTTGCATTTTGTTCCGGAACTAAATAGAATGCGCTCAGGCCGTAGGGAAAGTACATGTGTACAGCCCAGCCCGAGTCCGCCCGTGACAGCTGACATTCTGCGCTGGCTGAGAGCGCCTTTCTCCAGCCTGCTGCCGAGGGTGCCCTCCCAGCCGAGGACAGATGTGGCTGCCACGCCTTGTGAAACAAATGCCACGCAGCAGACCGCCACCGCAGGCTCACACACCTGCAGGTGACATCACCGGCTCTAGCTCGCCCCAGAAATCTATTAACATGCAGAAGCAGGTGTCATCAAACCAAAACCCACTCTTAGAAAGCGTTTACCTCATCCGCCTGGGAGTGCAAATGACAAACGAGATGCTGAACTTCCATTCACCTTCCTTGCCCGACTCGGGCTCCCCGGACACCTGGCCCCTCGCGACCCAAGGACTCCATATGCAGCCAGAACGGAAGCTTGCAGAAAGCCCGCTCCCTGGATATTGCATATTCCTTTGTTGCGGGGAATTCGGTCTCTTTAGCAAAAGTAGTTGTCATAACCAGGTCAGTCTTCACTAATTTCTTGACCCTGAAATGACTTTTCTCTTTGCATCTGTGACTGGGCAGATAGAAGGTACTCAGTATAGGCATGGAGTTCATTTCTTAAAATGATGTATCTAGGATTCATTTCAAAATACTTCAGCAGGAGGTAAAGGGCAGGATAGAGATGAACTAAAATTGTCAAAATTTGATAATTCTAGAAACTGGGAGGTAATTGGAAATCCACTATGCTATTCCCTTTTGTGTTTTGAAATTCCTCATAATAAATATATTCTTATTTCTTAATATATTTTTATTGATTTCAGAGAGGAAAGAAGAGGGAGAAAGAGATAGAAACATCAATGATGAGAATCACTGCTTAGTTGCCTTCTGCATACCTCCTACTGGGGATTAAGCCCGCAACCCAGGCGTGTGCCCTGATTGGGAATCGAACCAAGATCTCCTGGTTCATTGGTCAATGCTCAACCACTGAGCCACACTGGCCAGGGATAAGTATATATTTAAATATGTAGCAATATTTCCAGCTGTTGGCCAACTCCTCTTCCCTCCCTCCTTCGTAAGAGAATCTCACTTTTGTTCATGTAGGTCACCTTCCTCCATGGACCCACTGTGCTTCACCAAGCCCATCAGTCACCCCAATTCTCTTGCTAAGGACCGCCTCAGCAGCGGGCAGGTGGTGGATCTGGCCAATGAGTGTTGAGGGGAAGTCCCTTGACAGGTTTCTGGAAAAGAAGTTTCCATGCTGCTACACAGAAGAGGAAGGGCTGGGTGGGTCCTCTTCTTCGGATAAATGCTGCTGTGCGAACCTCAGCAGCCATTTTGTGACCATGAGGGAATCAGCCAAAATCAAAACCAATCTTCTGAGTGTGACAGAGAGGAAAGATCAAAGCAAGCCCGGTCCTGGAGGGTGTCACCAAGCTACCGAAACCACCTCTCTGAAACGGCCTCACTTCAGGAATCATTCAGATACTGTTTAAAGCAGGTGAGCCAGGGTTTCCTGTTACTCATAGCTGAGCACATCCTACCCGATGTAAAATCACTGTTCAGTGAACCAAAGAAAGAACAGGTGAAGACAAAAGAAAATAAGGAAGACTGGTGTAGAGAGCATTATCCAACTGTCTTAGCAGCAGCACGAGTCTTAGTAAAGTCAACATTGTTGTAATTTCAAGCAAGGGCTGATACTTACATTATCCATGCCCCTAGCTCACAGGGTCTCCTCTCTCTTATTGAGCAGCACACAGTTTATATTTTACTTCTCTGGAAGCCAATCAAACCCTTCCCTGTATCTTCTCTTGTCAAGTTGCTCTTTGATTTGTTTGCAACATTTTCTCCAATGGTATCTCAAAGTTACAGCTTCATCCAGGTTAATGGGGCTCCCAGGAGACTGGAAAGTGCATGGTCTTTATAAAGCAGCTGTGTGGCCTCGGACAAATGCCTCACCCTCTCTGAGCACCAGTGCCCCCATCTGTAAGACAGTGATGTCCACTGTAGGGGCTGGGAGAGTTCAACGGGGAAGCATGCAGCATGTGGTCTAAACGCAGCGGTCACCAACCTTTCGGACCTCACGGACCACCCGAGGTCCGCGGCGGACCACTAGCTGGCGACCGCTGGTCTAAAGCATAGCTCACAGCCATTTCAGCCACATCAAGACCAGCTTTAAGGTCAGGGGTAACTGCTGGCAACTGGCAGAGTCACTGATTTTTCCTCTACCTTGTTTGCAGGGATACAAAAAAAAGTAACAAGTATCAAAGAAGAAACAATAGCATTTTCTTTTTTAGGCAGTTTTGTCTCCCACACCTCACATTTCTTTTTTCCCTACCTACTCTGATCACAGAGGACATGTGATTAAAAAGAAGATGCCAAGAGGTACCCTTTCAAACAAAACAGGCAGCCCCTGGAGGTCAGTCAGCTGCCTCAGCTGGAAGAGAGCGCCTCGGAACACAGTCTGGGCGCTCTGTCCCTGGGCCCCCTCCAGCCTCTCCGTGTGAGGCATCGAGGTGGGGGCAGCTGAGAGGAGCCCTGGTCTCCGAACCCTCGACCCCAGGGCAGGGCCACCACAGTCTCCGCCCTTTCCCAAGGGAGGACAGAAAACGCATGAAGCCTGGTCCCTCCCGGATCACTGGGAGCGGGGCCACTCCCCAGGGTCGAGCAGGTGCTCCCCAGACTCTGCCACCTGGGCGGCCCTCCACGGTTTCCATCACATCATCCCACCACCTGAAGTCTCCTTCACACTCTTCCATAAACCTACTCTGCTCTTACGGAAATACATTTATTTTAGAAGAAAGGTTTCCATCAGCATCGCCTGCCCTTCCAGCCCACAGGCTGTAGTCCCTGCCGATGACCCCGAACAAACACCTCGCCCCAGGGCTGGGCTGGATCTCGGCTGTGAGCCGCATGAAACCACCCCGGACCCCCAGAGGTATTGTTGCCACACTTTGGGAAACACATCTTCTGTTGGGAGTCAATGACCTGAGTTCGAATCCCCACGTCCACCTGGTGTAAAACCATGCATCCCACCTCCTTCCTGAGCCTCTGCCGGGAAGGTCAGGTACACAGGGAGGGTCATGTGGGAATTGTAACCACGGGGCCAATTCTACCCTGCACCACATCTGCCTGCCAGTCTCCTGTCCCTCCTCCAGCAGCTGTCTCCAGCCCACCAGTGGACGACAGCACGCACACCCGCGCACAGGCCCGCACACGCACACGCACACGCACACGCATGCCCTAGTTCACTGACACTCCCTTTACCGCCTGCATCGTGCAGTGTTCCCACCGGTCCCGGAGGCAGACGTGTACTTAACCTCTATCACGTCATGACAGACACTCAATAGGAATGAACAAAGAAATGAATTTACATTCAGTTGGAATTATTTTTAATGTCCCAAAGTTTTATTTCTTTTTCATTTTAAGATTTAAAGAGGGGAGGAAGGGAGACTGGAATAGGACAGTCAAGGCAAAATAATCAATTACCTTCCAATTACCTCTCACACCTTGTGGATTATCAACAGAGCAGGACCTGCTCCTGTGTGTCTCCGATGACAGCCAAACCAGGGGTGGAGGTGGGCGGGCTCCCACGGGCACCGGTGAGCCTGACTGTGGGTGCGTAGCTCCAAGTTGCTGCACAAACCGCAGAAGTGGGCTCTGAGAGCTGCCACTCAGCATTTGTGCAATTCGCCAAAAGCGATTTAATTCTACGTTTAGACAAACAAGCAAGCAAACAAAATGGAACGAAAAGGTTTCCAGGGAACACTGGAGCTTTGGCCAACACAAAAGCCAACCCAGCACATGCCAACCCTACAGATGGACCCAGGGCAGCACCTCTCATCTTGGCACTGGTCACAGTGGGCCGATGGATGTGCCCGTGGGGCGCCCTGTGCCTGCAGACGGTAAGCAGCATCCCTGGCCTCCACCCGCGGGATGCCAGGAGCACCCTCCCCTGAGTCGGGGCAGCCAGTTTAGAGCCACTGGATGAGGAGGGTGTAAATAAGTAAACACTAGACGTGTCTGTCACCTCTTTCAAGAGGCCAACACCATGCGAGTGGATGGGTGAGCCTGGGTTCTGGGGGGAGAAATGATGTGGACATTGGGCCTCCGAGCACCCCCTCACCATGGGCGCTGCCCAGCTGGGCACTGTCACAAACAGAATGAGCCCCTGTGACAAGCAGTCGTATCCACCTTACAAAAGGCGGGGGAGGGGAGAGGGACACGTTTACTTCTCTGCAGGGTACTGGGCTCTACCAACCTCTCAGGGAGCAACCGAGCGGAAGATGGGGTGACACCTGCCACATCTGCCTCAACGGCCAGGGGCCAACATGGAGCTGCCTTCTCACTGCTTAGTCACTGGTGACATCTGCAAACAGCTGCACCCACCGCCTGGGTCTCCGGCCAGTCCCTTTTCCAGATGGATGGCGATGGATGAGATGAGCAGGGCTTCCTGGAACCTGACCTCAGGCACCTGCACCTGGGAGCTCGCTCCTCAGAGGGGAGCAGGCCAAGCCCACATGTCAAACCAGTCCCTGCGGCTCAGTGGACCACAGACTGCAGAGTCGGCCCTGCAGCCCCTGGCAGCCCTTTGATGGTCCCCCGCCCTGGCAGCAGCCCTGTGGTGAAGAGAAGGTCAAAGCCGATTGCCTCTGGCTGAGCTGCCTCCGCCAAGAGGGCCTCATTCAGGCGCTTTTCCATCTGAAACGTCCATGGTTGACAGAGACCTGCCTGCACCTGTGAGTGGGTCCACGTGAAAGCCTAGAAAGACCAGTGCGTCACAGGGGTGCAGTTCATCTAACGCGCACCGTCACGAGAAATGCCAAAGTGAGCAAAACCGTAAAATCTGTGCCGGGAGTGCAAACACAACAGAATTCCACCTGCTGCATCCCCAAAGCACGTGGACACAGCACGCCCAGTGTGGCCTCAGACAAGGTGGCCTCAGCTCCAGGAGTGGCCAGGCTCCCCCAGCCTCAGCACTCTTCAATTCAAGTTCACTGAGGTGTCGTCCGATTACAGTGAAGTTCACCAGTTTTTGGTGTTCCAGTTTCATGAGTTTTGACAAACATACACAGTGGTCCCCCCTTATCACAGAGGACAAATTCCAAGACCCCCCAGAGGTGCCTGAGACTGTAGACACTGTTTTTCCCCACACATACATACCTGTGATGGCTTAATTTACAGATTAGGCACAGTAAGAGGAGAACAGTAATTAATACAATAGAGCAATTGTAACAATATGTTGTATAAGTTACATGACCGTGGCCACTCTTTCAGGGGGTCCCTTGCTGAAGACCTCGCCAGGGCTCAGTGCTTTCTGGGAAACACGTTGCGGCCCCTGGGGACACGTGCTGCTCATGTCTTCCACCCACAAATGCAATGCCCTTTCCACCTACGCAAGCCCTCAGCACACGCCGTGGCCAGCACTTTTGCAGTGTGAGGTGCGACAGCAAATCCAGCATGAATTTCTTTTTTCTTCTTCACAACTTCACGGATAGAAGGTTCATTCTTACCGTAGATCTTAGCAATCTAAGCAGGTGACTTTTCTTTCTTTCCTTATTAAATTGAGGACTTCCACCTTTTCATCTATAGCAAACACTGTATGGCTTCTCTCTGGCATATCCTAGTTACCAACATTGCTACTCCTGCGCTTTGGGACATTATTAAAATAGGGGACTTGCCCACAGCACTGCGACATCACAGCACCGATCTGATCACAGAGACGGCTCCCAGGTGGCGAGTGGGTGGGGAGCATCTACAGCTACAACGCAGAGATGCCGGACAAGGGGGTGGCTCACATCCCAGGCAGGACAGAGCAGGACGGTGCAAGATTCCATCACACGACCTGAACAGCATGCAATTTAAAACGTATGAATTGTTTATTTCTGGAATTTTCCATTTAATGTTTCATATCGCACGCAGTTGACCACAGATAAACGAAACCATGGAAAGCAAAACCACTGTACAGTCATGTAACCACCACACTCAAGATTTAGAATATGTCTATCGCCCCCCAAAAACCACTCATGACACTTTCTAATAACCCCTCCCCCTGCTCCTGTCAACCGCTGATCTGCTTCCTTCCCTGACCTTCCCTTTTCCGGAATGCCACACGGATGGAATCACACAGCGTGCACCCCAGTCTGGCTTCCCTCTCTCAGCCTACCGTCTTTTTACTGGTGAGGAAACTGGGTGGATCAGCCACCGTTTATCCATTTCCCGGGGAAGGGCAACTGGGTTTGGTTTCAGTGTGGGCCCATTCTGATTAGAACCGCTATAGTCATTGGAACATGAGTCTTCGTGTGGGAGACGTTTTCATGTCTCGGTGTCGGACTCTCCAGGAGTGGAATCACTGAGTCGTATGGTCCGGTACCGTTTAACCCCATAAAAAACCACTGGGTGTTTTCCAGAGCGGTCTTGGCCTTCCCACCAGCAGTGTATGGATGTTGGACTTACTCCATGTGCTCACCAGCACCCTCACATTGTCAGGTTTTGGGAGTTCTGTGTTTTGTTATTGTTTGAGGAAATTGTTTGGGGTTTTTATTTTTTTGGTGTGTGGTTGTTTTTTGTTTTAAGTTATTCTGATTCATGTGTAATGGCACCTCATCGCGGTCTTATTTTGTGTTTCCTTAATGATCTTATGATATTGAGCAGCTCATGTCTCCACGTGCTGTTTACAGCTCTTCTTCAGTAAAGTGTCAGTTCAAGAACTTTCTGCCCACTTATTAAATTCCTTTTTCTGGTAAAGGGCTGTAAGAGTCTTACACATATTCTAGACACTAGTCCTTTATCAGGTACATGTTTTGAAACTCTTTTCTCCTGCTTTGTGGCTTGTCATTTGTTCCTCAGCAGTGGTTTTCAAAGAGCAGATGTTTTTAATTTTGATAAAACCCATTTTACCAACTTTTTTTGCTCATAGTGTATGCTTTTTGTGTCCAAAGCAATCTTTGCCTGGCCCAAGGTCACAAAGATTTTCTGCCGTTTTCTTCTATAAAGTTTTTAGTTTTACCTTCTACTTTTGCCCATCGCCCATTTTTGTTTGTTATTGTATATGTTATAAGGTATGAGTTAAAGGCGTGGGTTGTTTTTTGTTTTAATGGATGTCCAATTGTACCAATACTGTTTGTTAAACAGATTGTGTGTTTCCATTGAATTACTTTGGCACTTCTGTTGAAAATCCATTGGTCATTGATGTGTGGGTCTCCTTCTAGACTCTCCTCTCTTCCACTGACCCATGTATCTGTCTTTGCACCAATAGCACCCTGTCTTGATTGCAGTTTTACAGTAAGTCTTTAAATTGGACAGTGTAAGTCTTCCAACGTGTTCTTTTTCAAAATTTCAAATTTATATTTACATATAAGTTTTTTAATTAACTTGTCATTTTTTGAATTAGCTTATCATTACGTAAAACATTTAAATTTTTATTTGTTTTAATTTGGGTTTGTGGAATCTCCAGAACAATTTGAATTGGGTGCCTTAGCCCTTTAAAAGTAAAGAAGTGGTCATTTTTCAGAGGTATTATAAAAGAAAGACTAATCAGTTCCTCCCAGGCCCACCCACACGGATGGCTTTGCCGACTGGCCCTGGCTCTGAGGGCTAGGCTGTGGAGTCCACAAGTTCTGATGCAGAGGTGTGCATGGGGAGGCGGGGGGAGGGGCAGGCAGGAATGCAAACTGCCTCTCCAATCTGCTGCCTCAGACAGAAGGGGAAAGACATAGAGTTGAGGTCTGGCCTTCAAGACCTAGCAGCCCAAGACCTAACAACAGAAAGGAGCATGTTTCCTTGACAAATATTTGAAAAGGCATCGACTTCTAGCCATTGGACAGCGAGTGGGAATTCACTAACGCAGAAGAACGAGGGGAAGTTAATTCCTCAAAGAAAAGAGCAAGGGGTAGGGAGGAGGGAAGCCCAGGGCTGCTCAGTGGGAGGAGATGGGTTGGGATGAGGTCTGGGACCACATGCGGAGAATCCGAATTCTGAGCTGTGGACACAGAAGCCCACGGAAGCTTCTGAGGGGGTGCGGGGAGGCATGATCAGATCCGTGCTTGAGAAAAATCCCGTTGGTGACCAGCAGAAGCTTCCCTGAAGACGGTCCTGAGGATGTGCAGCAGACATGATGAGCGGGTCTGGCTGGGGAAACAGCCAAGAGCCTGGACCAGAAGGTCCCTAAAGGACAAGGCTACCAACATGATACCAGACGTGAGATTAAAAGTGATGGAGAGGCACGGGATGACACAGCCATCTCCTTACTCCCCTGGGCCCTGAAAGCACCTACAACTCAGCCAGCACTTTCACAACCCCAGGCTGAGCTCTGTCGTGATCACTAACAACACAACCTTGGCCCTCAGGAACGTCACTAGCCCTGGCCAGTGTGGCTCAGTTGGTTGGGCATAGCCCTGTGCACCGAAAGGGTGTCGATGGGGTGTGTAGGAGGCAGCCGATCAATGATTGCTGTTTCACTCTCACATCCATGCTTCTCTCTCGCTTCCTTTCCCTTCCTCTCTCTCTAAAAATCAATAAAAAAATATTTTAAAAAAAGTACGTCACTAGGTAAGAGCATATCACTCAAGACATCCACGAATATTCATATTCTGCTCTCTGGGGACAATATTTTGTATTAAGGTCAACTAAAAAAATGCAACCTTTGGAAAGATGGCTTTGCTATTAAGATTCTGCCACTGGGGTTGAATAAAAGTCTTGGCAACCCCATGTATAAATCTGTGAAGCCTGAAAGAGAGACAGATGGAACAGTCAGCGGAGAACCCCAGTGACAGAAACAACTATGCTCTGGAAGGGGAAGAAAGGGCAGAAAGGCATCTTTGTTTATTTTTACAAAATTTGGAGAACACAGTCTCCCCAGCTGTCTCCGCTAGATCAAACCAGCTGCAAATGGGAGTCGAGAGGGGTTTGCCAACACTCAAAATCAAAGTCCAACGGGCCCATGGCCTGGTTCTTGTCTTTTCATCCCTTGGGATGTCAAGATGACAATTTCATTTGTGCATTGATGCCGCCTGCCCATTCAATAAGCGTCTGATTCATCTGTGAACTCCAAACCCCGTTTCTAATCTGAATCAGAACACAAAGGCACCACCCGTTCACTTCCTGGTCGGCCCCCTGAGTTCTCACAAAACCAGCACGGAAGGCAGTCTGGGGTGACTGTTCAGTCTCGGACCCACGTTTTTCCACCAGCTCAGGGACGCTCAGACCCTGCCCACCTGTGACCACATGCAGGCTCCCTGCTTCTCCCATTCCCCTGCCAGCCTCGGGGGACTGCAAGGACTTTTAGGGGGTTGGTACCTGTAACCAGGGGACCATATTTGGCCTTTCTTAGGGCCTATAAAACCCACAAGAAGTCAGTTGTGGGAAAGAGACATCTTCAGGCTCATCTATCAAGTCACACCTCTGTGGGCGTCCACTGAACTAGAGCAGAGCCGAACGAGAATCTGCTTCCCTTTCTTATTTATTAAAGAAAGACAATACCCTGGATGGCGAGGTTCAGTGGTTAGAGCATCAGCCTGTGCACCGAAGGGTCATGGGTTCAATTCCCAGTCAAAGGCAGGTACCTGAGTTACAGGTTCCGTCCCCGGGCCCTATCAGGGTGCATGCTAGAGGCAACCAATCAATGTGTCTCTCTCACATCAATGTTTCTCCCCGAACCCCCTCTACTCTCTGTAAAAATCAATGGAAAAAATATCTTCCGGTGAGAATTAAAAAAGAAAAAAAAAGACAACCAACAAAATGATAAAAACTCAACAAAATACTTCTGTCGGGGGTCAGTTCGCTGCTCTCACACTCTGCTTTCCTGAGCTTTTCTTGGAAATGTGGGCCTAACTGCCACGTGCAAAACCCCACGCTGTTGGGTCCCGAGACCTCTCCACAGTGTCAGGGGTTGAATGTTAAAGCGGCATAGTCACTTCTGGGCCCGGTTCATGGCCACGGGGTTCCCGCCAGGAGGCAGCAGGCTTCTTCAGGCTGCTGCAGTGTGACAGGCAGAAGATCATCTAAACTCTCAATCTTGCAGAGAAAGAAAAAACAAAACACCCACGCAGTGGGGAACAATTTCCCCACTGTGTGGGCGGTGGGGCCCCGAGAGCTGTTATCTGCAAAGGGCACTTCTGGGGGTTACCCAGCTGTCACCACCGTGTGGATTCCACCCGAAAACCTCAAGCCAAACAGTGGGGAATGAACATCAAGAGACAATTTTCCACTCTGCGAAAATGACTTGACTTTACAAAAATAAATGAAAACTCCACGATAATAAACGAAACGTGTGCAGGACCTGCTGTCAAGCACCCAGGTGGTCAGGGCAGATGCTCTTCTTTACCCTGAACATCTATACAGTCAGAACAAGACGTCATCATTCCCTACTTCCTCACCCCTCGGCACCTACCCCACACGATGTTCACACACACACACACACACACACACACGCGCGCGCGCGCGCGCGTGCTCCTGTACCACACAGACAGGTCTGAGGAACCGGTCTAGCAGGAGTTAGAGGCTGACCCGCCATGTCTGGGGACAAGAGTGGGAGAGGCAGGGTGTGCCTGGGTTAGTGGGCAGGGAGATTCCTTACCTCTGAGCATGTTCATTGTAACAAGGGAGATGTGACAGCGGAGGCACCAATGCACATGCATGGAAACAGGACCAGGCCCCCCTTCAAGCCTGGAGCCCCTCATCCACCAGGGCCTCCTGCTCCAGGCAGCTCTGCCTGTGTGTCTGCAGCAGCCTGGCCACTAAAGTTAGAGGATTATAGTGACTTCTTCCCACATTCATGTCCTTTGAGTCCCTGCAGTTCATTCCTCTTCGTAAGTGAACCATCTTCCAATATTGTTACCTTGGAACCATGTTTGCCTTCTCCTGTTCCTTCACCCGCCCTCACCTACTACAGGAGGTTTTCTCCACCATCTCTCTTGGCGCCAGCCCTCCTGTTAGAATTTTGGAAACAGACCTGGTGATTAGAGCCTTATGTTCCAAACCTTGTTTCTGAAGATACCCCATCCACACCAAGAGGACCCAGGAAGCCCTCAATTCCATCAGGTGAGTTCTGGGTCAAAGCGACAATGGACATGGAAACCATTTTTTTTTAAATAATTTTTTAAAATATATTTTTATTGATTTCAGAGAGGAAGGGAGAGGGAGAGATAGAAGCATCAATGATGAGAGCAAATCATTGATCGGCTACCTCCTGCATGCCCCCTACTGGGGATGGAGCCCGAAACCTGGGCGTGTGCCCTTGACCAGAATCTAACCCGGGACCCTTCAGTCTGTAGGCCGACACTCTATCCACTGAGCCAAACAAGCTAGGACCATGGAAACCATTTATCAGTAGCAGACGGTCTGGAATGACCTGGAACTATAAAGGCATAGGATACACCCCCATTTAAAAAGTAATGGCAGTTCCTCAAAACCTAAAAGGAGAATCCCATATGATTCAGCAATTCCATTTGTGGATAAACATTCAAACAAATTGAAAGCAGGATATGGAAGAGATACTTGCATATGTTCATAGCAGTATTATTCACAATAGCCAAAAGGTGGAAGCAATTCAAGTATCCACTGACTGATGAATGAGATAAACAAAATGTGTATATACTTATAATGGAACTAGAGGCCCACTGCATGAAATTCATGCAGGGGGAGGGGGTCCCTTCAGCCCAGCTTGCACCCTCTCCAATCCGGGACCCCTTGGGGGATGTCTGACTGCCAGTTTAGGCCTGATCCCGGGGGTTGGGCCTAAACTGGCAGTCAGACATCCCTCTCTCACTTGCTGCCTGCCTGGTTGCCCCCAACTGCTCCCCTCTGCCGGCCTGGTTGCCCCCAACTTCCCCCTCCTGCTGGCCTGGGCACCCCTCACAGCCACCCCCCCCCACAGTCTGGTCACCCCACGCAGCCTGCTGTTCAGTGGTTTGGTCATCCTTCACTAACCCCTCTGCCAGCCTGGTCATAGGCAGCCATCTTGTGAGGGTGTGAGGGCTAATTTGCATATCACCTCTTTATTATATAGGATATTATGCAGCCTTGAAAAGGAGTGAAATTCTGACATGTACTGCAACATGGATGAGCCCTGAGGACATTCTGTAAGTGAAATAAGCCAGTCACAAAAATAAAAATATGTATGATTCAAGTTATATGAGGTTCCTAGAGTAGTCAAATTCAGAAACAGAAACTAGAATGGGGGTTCCCAGAGAGTGAGAGAGGGAAAATGGAGAGGTAGTGTTCAATGGGGAGAGTTTCAGTTTGGAATGATGAAAAGTTCTGGAGATGAATGGTAGTGATGGTTGTGGTTTTTGCATCCATGGAGTCAACCAACCACAGACCGGAAAGACTCAGAAAAAAAAAAATTCCAGAAAGTTCCACAAAATAAAACTTGAATTTGTCACATACCGAGCACTGTGCTGAATCCACATGCATGAAGTGATGTTCAGGCTCAGCTTGCTGTCACCTACACGCAGATACAGGTTACATGCAATTTTATATTTACGCCATTTTATATAAGGGACTTGGGCATTTATGGATCTTGGTATCTTGGGCAGGGCAGGGTCCTGGAACCAATCCCCAATGGATACTGAGGGACAACTGTACTTAATACCACTGAACTAACCGTACACTCTTTAACCTTTTTTAAGGGTTAAAATGGTAAGTTTGATACTGTATTAGACGTATTTTACAAAATAATTAAGTAATTGACAAAAGGATGGCAGTTTCAATTAATCTAAATAAGCTAGTAGGACTTTTAAAGAGGGGACACAACCAGAAACCCACACTCTTCATCTTCCTCCTCTCTGAGGACAGAGGTGGGTGACAGGGCCAGACAGCAGGAGGGGCACAAGAGCCACCGCAGGGGACAGCGCCATGCAGGCCTCTGAGAGGAAGATGATCCCCCTGTGCCCCTCACCCCAGGGAACAGGACAGACGGCAGGTGAGGGCAGGTGGGGCCTGGCCTGCAAATGGCTCTTGGCGACATGTTAGTAAGTGCCATCTTCCTGCCATGAGGGGTTTCCCAGAAGATGGGGTTTCTAA